>NC_133590.1:7741160-7876160 GCF_964106895.1 Numenius arquata | reverse complement strand
GTTTCTCTTTTAGGGGGCGTTCAGCGTCTGTATGTCTGTGCACACAATTTGCATGGTTTGCATCAACCATATTTACCCCCGGTCCCCCACTATTACGCCATCCTATAAGAACGAAAAAAATGCCTGAAAAAAAAGAAAAAGAGAAAAGAAAGTCTTGCATTGCTTTAGCCAGTTTTGCTGTTCTTTAAATAGCTACTCGCCTCTGGTATGTTTACATCCCACAGAAGTTTGTTTCTTTTTTTCTTCTTTTTTTTTTTTTTGTGTTTCGCGGAGCTGTCCGGGACCCGAATAAACTGAATAAATAATCCCTGGGATTGTGATTCACTGGTGAAGAAGAAGCGGCATGGAGATTTCAGGAGAAGCGAGTTTTAACACGGCCAAATTTATTTGAAAAGAGATGAAATTTTGCCCTGGAACTACAAGCAAGCGCTCATACCGAGAGCTGGAAAGGGATTGATGAGTTCCGTCATCACAGGACTGGTAAAAAGTAGCATTGGAGGACAATAGTTAATATATAGATTTATATTTAAATATACCCGGTAGGAAAACAAAGTGTCACTGACCCCACTTCATCTAAAAATACATCCATTTTCTTGTGAACTATTTGCGTTACAGCAGGAAAGCAAACAAGCTGGCAAAGGATGAGAAAAAAAAAATGAACAGCTATTATAACGTGTTGCCCACTGTGTTTTCTCTCTGTCTCTCCCCCTTTCCCCCCCCCATATATATGTCTTTATTTTTACTTGGGGTGGGGGCGGAGGTAGGCAGCTGGATGCAAGAAATATCACCAAAGGATGTGATGCTTTAGGGGCTTAGGAGTATGCATTTATTCTCGTTACTGGAGGAACTTTCTTACAACTTCGCGCTGCTTGGCTGGAGAATGGTGCTAGCACAGCAACCTCTCTTGCATACAATCTCTTTCAATAATGTAAACACCTCGACGCCTTTAGTACGCGGAGCTTTCAAATTTCAGGTCAATATTTACAGTTTGGATTTTTGCGGGTACCCATCACCGCCGGTACACACCTCTCCCTATCAGGATGGTTAATAGGCTTGCTTTCTCTGCCTGCCTCTCTCTGCTTCCCCAGCACGACCACATCAGCACTAGTATCAAATTAACTCTCCGACTTTGAAACTTATTGATCTGCTATTAAGACACCAGTGAACCTGATGAAATGAGTGCTGTAGGTGCAGTCAAGACTTCAAAGTGTCACACAGCCACATAAAACAAGCGCCTTTGATCCTAACTCCGATCTGCTGAGGGTTTAAAGCCCAATTCTCCCTAAGCTGCCCTTCTCACTCGTCATGTCTGATGTCTCACCAACCAGCGACTTGATAATGTTAATAATGCAAATTTTAGCAAATGATTTTTACAATGGCAAAATTAATTATATGAATTTATGCTTCTTTCGATGTCGATGTCTGATCTACAAAAAAATATAGTCGTAGCTCTTACACTTGCAACAGAAAACTATGAGCACGTTCAGCTTTTAAAACTGTATCACTGCCTTTCCCTCTCAGCTTCACAGGGTCTCATTTTGCTGCTAAAACTATAATTATTTATTATAAATTAACCTTAGATTGGGTTTAAGAGAGCTGAGAGAATTCTATCCAAAGTCCCCTATTGCTACGTATGCATTATTAAAGAAAAGCCACCTCCACGCTTTATATATCCCTTTTTCTCGTTCTTTGTCACTCATCCTCTCCCGATTTCTTTCCCGTGTTCATTCTACAAATCCTCACAGTGCAGTTGCACAGATTATTTTAAAAATGCCTGCATCTCTGAAATCACATCAACTAAAATTAAGGTTTTCCTACATTTATGAACAGTAAAAATAAAGAGATTTCATGTTTAGGAATGAACACACAGCAACCTACAGAACTAAGAACAAAAATTCTACCTGCAACAAATTAAAACTTACGTTTTAAGCAAATGCACTAGATGACAATATTTTCCTGTAACAGAAATCTGTTATTTTCCTCATTAATAATAATATTTTATAAACATTTTTTGAATCTTCCCCTGAATTTGTCAACAAGCATTCAATGCTTTAATAAACTTTTATCTGCAAACATCAATAATCCCATTTTCAGCCCAGAGAGTTTCTCACAAAACCTGTTACAGAAGTTTCCCGACTGCATTTCTGATGGAAGAATCACACAAATGCTCAATTACCTTACCCATGCTATGCGTGAACACACAGCTACCCGCCTCCTCCTCCTGAATACTGCACTTACGTTTTTTTTTTTTCTTTTCTGTTTTTTAAGAAACAGAATTTGCTAAAATATCTTACTTGGTGCATAATCATTTAAAGCATCTTAAATCACTTGAAAAATCCAGTACCTATTAAATTTTCAGGTACTAAAATGCAGCCATTTGTTTCTATTTAAGCTGAAAGATGTGGCTCGGTTCTGTGCTTCCGACTAAGCAAAAAAGAAAATAAGATTTTTCTAAATTTGTCCCTTCCTTTCTACTTTTTGAGACACAAACATGGTAGCATCTTTGGCTACGCAAAGTTGAAGAGGAACATTATTTTAATTGATTCCTCCACATCAAAAATTTTTTTTGATAATTCAATCAGTATGTTTTCCCAATTTTACTTTAATAAAATTTCGATAGTTATACCTTTTGTGGATTTTTTTTTTTTAATGTTGATACACACTTAACCTACTTGCAATTCTAAAGAAGTCAACACTTGATTGTGACAATGTTCAAAAGAATTTCCTATGCCACAAGCACAGTAAAAACTTTCACCAATTAGTGCAGGAAAAAAGGAGGGAAAAGCCAGAGCGCTGGTGCTCAAAGAGCCAGGCCTTGCGGCAAAGCTGTCATGTCGAGTGGATTGATCAACAGGACCGCAATTTCTAATGGCATGTTGTCATGAAAAGTCAGCCACGGGGAGCCACCTGCTTTACTCCTCCTAGACAGCTAGGGAAAGGAAGGGGAGAAAAAAAAAAAAAAAAAGAAAAAAAAAACACAAACCCACCCAGCTCCGTACCTAGTTCTGCCAGTCCCTTCTGCTAACAATTTTGGTAAGGGTCTCCTGATTTTTATTCAGTAGGAATATGTCAAATCTCCAACCGTATTATCCAGCCTCTAAGATTAGAGTCACGCAGAAGGCTGATGTTCTTTTTTTGGGGGGGAGGGAGAGGGAAAAGAGGATGAAAAAAAAAAATTATCTCTATCCCCCAAATACTTCTCAGATCAGAAAATACATCCGTCACATCTCTAAACCAACAAAGTTCGTCAACGGCTTACAACGTACATCTAAGACATTCTGCAAGTCGAGAACAACACAGAGCGTAGACCTTCTGTGCGAGGTTTTATTTCAGCACCACCTTCCTTCACCCTCACCACATCATAGAAGCCTGCAGTTGATGCGCGGTAGTTGCTTTGTTTCAATTTAGTTTACCTCTAACTTTTAGGATCGGCTCGTTTATCCTAGGATCACGGCACCGTTCAGTCCTGGAACCCCATCTTAGCTGCCATGGCCAACATTTCAGATTGAACTGCACAGGCAATTGTGCAAAACGCTGTGTTGAAGACAAAGATAACAGCTTCCTTGTTTTGCTCTTGGAATATTTGCTCGTGCTTGATGGAACATAATTAATACTTCAAGAACTTCCACCAACTTACCATTGAATAACAACGCCAAACAGTCCATCTTAATCACTCTCCAGGAATGCGCTAGTGTCGTTTTAACCCATGGCTCCGACTCCCTTCACTCAAAAGACATGGAGATTTCCCTCTTTTAATACATACAAAAGCCAAATATATTACTTTCATTCTGTTATGCCTCACAGAACGTACTGTAATTGCCGAAGGAATTAAAGCCTAGTTAAAGATACACTCCGACACTGCACTGTAAGAGAAAATGGAAACATTGGACTTGGCCAGATCTGTTTGGAAACCTCTTAGAATTTTTAAGCCTTTTTTTAAACCTGAGTTTTTGTTGATTGGAGCAGACGTTTAGTTTTGTTTTATTTGTACAAAAGAGTTTGCGTTTCATACCTGTTTGCTTAAGAGGGTCCAAACCAAAACAGTAATGTGCACTAACTGCTAATTTAAGTGATTTTTTGGGAAACAAATCAGAAAATTTGGGAAAGAAATTTTCCGACAACACTCATCTACGTACAAAAGAAAAAAAGTCAAATAAAAGTTAAAGAACTTTTAAGTTCATGAAACCAAACCCCACTTGGCATGCAAATCACGTACTGTAACCTTTTATCGGCGCAGCCTCTGGTCTCATCAGTCGATGAAATTCTCAGCCCGCGGCAACAGCTTAGCCGAGGGACGCAGACCAATGAGAAAATATTCATTGTGTTAGCATTTCAAATGGCGAGAAAGGAAGAAGAAGCGCTAACTGATCACTGCCCGTGGAATTAATTGGATATTCCAAGAATAATGTCTCTCACTGAAGATCCTTGGAGGCTGAACGCTAGTAGAGACCACATTTTGTGCGGCGCCTTCAAAAAGAGACCGCTTGGGGGTAGTGGACATATTAGGGTTTTAGCGCATTTCCCTAAAGGCCAGAAAATAATCAGATGCACTGAACCAAACTCGGCTAATCCATTCCATAATTATACACACAAATCCAATAAACTTTGTCACATTACTGGAAAATTAAACTATTACAGTGAAGCCTTTTGCTACTTTGAAAAAGTTTGAATTCCCGTTTTATCCAAGTTTAAAAAAAAAAACAAAAACAAAAAAGGGGGGAAAAACCACCTCGGCGAAAGTCAGAAGTTTTGGAGGTTGCACATGCAGGCGTACACGCTCACAGAGATGCACACACACTGGAGCCCAGAGGAAGAGTAACGCTTAGCTGTAGTCTTCTGTTATGCTTAAAGCTCAGGTAGGTGTCCCACAGCTTCCTTCCTTTATATGGAGGGGATTTACGTTTCAGCTTTATTGCACATAGCCCAAGCATATGCAATGACCCTGTCCAATATTAGTATAGCTTTCCTTAAGACACATCGTAATCTAACCTTTTCAAGACTCTTTTGCTTTCAGACTCAAAACAGCATAAAAAATGAGCATTGTTGAGGAGCGCTGAGAGATTGAACTAAGGCTCTGGCTTGGTCCAAAGCAGTAGCCCTCTGGATAAACAGCTGCTTGTGCAACCAAATAAGCTCCATAGACCAAAAGGTAAAAGAGGAGGAGGAAAAAGAAAAAAAAAAAAAAAAGAAAGAAGAAAAAAAAAAAGGAAGAGGAAAAAACCTGAGATTAGGAACCTTCCCAAATGTTGCATCTTTCCTATCGACCGCTGGCCTAGCGTGAGGTGTCAATTTTGACTCCAAAGAGAGCACACGAATTCGCAGCGGTCCCATTATGCGGTCTCTGCGCTCATTGTAAATTCTGTCAACGAAGTCAATCTTATTAACTTCCGCACTGGTTCACACATGACATTTTCTTCAATTTTCTTGCTGACATCAAAAACATCAATTAGCAGCCCGAAAATAGGAAGGAACGAATGACAGAGCCTGATAACGTCAACTATTTGAAGCCAAGGGTAAATCTATTCTCCAGTTCTGAATGCGTTCATTACAATTGCATTTTCAAAGAAGACCTCCAAATAGCAAAGAAAATTAAATTTATCATCTAGAAATGCCTAGAAATTGTTTTTTTAATCCTATGTCTATCTCTCAATCCCAGAGTGTAATACAAAGTATCGCAATTCAGTTTTATGATAACATGCCACAACTTTAATAGAAAGTTTATAAAATATGCAGCCCTTGCCATACTTCCTATCACATAACAACTACAAGGGGCGAGAAAAAATTTGTCCAACAGATTGTAGCGTCGCCTTGTCTGCTCCATCGATTCTCATAGGCTGGCACAGCACTTACACACACACACACGCTCTCCCGATACATGCACACACATCTTTCCCCCCCCCCTCCATCCATGCTTGTGAAGAATTTATGAGCTATGCAATATCCAGCGACTTTAAAACCCCAGCAAGCACCACATTACTGGCGCACGCCGGAGCTGCCTCACATTTGCATTCGCCCAACTCTTTTCATGTTTCAGAGAAAACAAACCCAACTCCCTGCCCGGGAAAGCAAAGGGAAAGTCCAACCAAAGACTTGACGCTAACTGTCAAACGCCAAGCACATGCATTCAATCAGCTGCCAGAACTTCCGCTCGCTGAACTCTCGCCCTCTTTTCATTTTATTGACACTTTCAAAAATAAATACATAAAAATAACCTCCCGGTAACACAGAAACAAGACACCCGTGTCAACACAACATGGTCCATTTGCTGCGCTCAGCAACAAGTTTCTGGAGAAAGGTAAGCGTGTATAATATGAGGCAAAAAAAAAAATATAAGGCAAAAAACCTGTTTTTGTGGTCTTTAAAGAAGCCCCGGCTTGCTTTATTTATTTATTTATTTACTTCGCTGCTGCGCCCGCTTTGTGAGCCATCGTTTCATGCTTGTATTACATCTCCTAGGGAGTGAATAAAAGCAAGTTTAGTGGCGACCAAAGACACTCACTCGGACTTAATGCAAACAGAAAGAGCAGCTACACCCCGATAAACAGATCGCATTCCTTCAGCCCATTGATTTTTTGATCTTTTGACATTTTTTAGTTGCTTCCATTCCCTTCCTTGTCTTTTCCTCAATGTCACAAAAGACAAAATGCTCGGCAATTGATGGCAGGGGTATCTATTAGCTGTCAAGCCGCCTTTTTTTTTTCCCCGGCACTGGCTAAGAAAGTACAAAACAGAAGGCTGAGAACTGGCAAGGAAACAAATCGTAGGAATCATCTAATTTAATGGGCTCGTCATATTCCGGGATTTTGGCTTTTCCACATCTGATCTCTCTGGGAAGCAGCTGGAAGGTGAAAGGGGGAAGGAAAAAAAAAAAAAAAGAAGGTTACGTTGTAGGGGTTTCTGTAATTTTTGTTGCTAGGTGGAAACAAACTAGAGAAGACGGAGGGAAAGAAAAACAGGAGGAGAACTCCTGGGAGGTTTGGTGAGGTGCCTCTGTCACTCGCACAGCGTTTTCCTGCCTGCGCATAGAAACGAACCCGGCACAGAACGAGCCTCTCAGCCCGGCCGCACTTGGGGGGATGCTGAACACGAAACGGAGGCGGCTGGTGCTTGAAAAACTTGCAAAATTATTTTCCAGCAGAAGAGAAAAAAAAAAAAAAAATTGTGAGACACTCATGACTTATGGCAAATCTGGCTGCTTTGTTGTTTTTTTTTTTTTCTTTCCAAAATTTCATTTTGGACATTTTACTCTTTGCCACAGCCCTTGCCAATGCTGATGAGAATGAAGGCAAAGCACAGCTTATGTTTTATCTCTGATAATTTACCACAGATGACTGTAACCTGTGCTCAGGACATTTTTGGTTTAAGCAAACAAATTATCAGTCAGAAAGCATTTACAATTGTTTAAGAGACAAGCGAAGCAGATTGCAACACGCAATGAATCAGTGCGTATTTAACAATAAGTAGAATATTAAAAAAATTCTAGGCAAACTGTAAATGTTCAGAAGATAATTATGTAAAAAAATCTCGGTGAATATTTGTGTTTAGTTTCGAATGCAGACTCTGCAAAAATCACCAGAGAAAATGCTCCTTTTGATTTTACAATATTTCATAAAGCAAAGAAGTGAGTGACACAAGAAAGATGAATTATTTTACGAGCAAATATACCAGTGTCATTCAAGGAACAGACACTGCTACAGACTGCTGTAAGCACAGAAAGGAGTGTAAAACAGAATGAATTTGTCTTGCAACAGCTTTTTTTTATTTTATTCTGTTTTGCCTTTGAAATTTCTAGGAATATGACTTTTCAGTTAGGGCCTGATCCTGGTAATCAATTGCAAATGGGAGTTCTGCCTGAGAAAGGACTTCAGAGTCTCTGCCTGCATTCAAACAAGTCTGCTGGACCGCAGGCAGGGAACCTGGTTTTGCCTTTTTTCTCAAAATCTATTTTTCTGACAAGAATTGTCTTGTTTTTCCCAATAATACACTGTTACTTATTTTGATGTTGAAATTGCATCCAGTTGGAAGAATAAAGCTAAGGAAATTTGACTAAAATGAAAGAAAAGGGTAACATCTGTTAGGCGTAAAAGATTTTCTCCAAAATATCAAGGAACGCTAAATTTTCTCCTGAAGCCTGAAATACTCTACTGCATGTCAGGAAAAAGATTCTTTCTCCCCCTTTAAATAAGTTCAAGTTTAACTCAAAGAAGCAAACAGGCACAGATTTTGAAATATGTTTATCAGATTAAAATACAAGAAGGAGAAGAAATTTGGAGAGCTGCTATCTCAGCTTCTGTGAAAGCATCCCTTAACTTTGTTGTTTTTAAGGAAAGTTTATTGGTGTTCAGGCAAACCCCTGGGCTTGAAAAGAAGAAATAGATTTTACAAAATACCCTTTCTATTTTATTTTCCCTTGTCATTTCGGTCCCGGAATCCCGGCGATCATCCCAGCTATTCATGTCTTGATATTATCAGAGGTTTATAAAAAAAACATGTCTGATGAATTAAAACATGTGACTGGCCAACAGCAGCAGCCAAACTGACCACAGGTTAGCGACGGGGATGAACTATGGTTATGTTTTTTTAAACCCCGCGCTGTCCTTGAAACGGAGGCTGCACACGGCTCCATTAGATACAGCTACGGTGCTCTTGATCTATTATTTACAAAGAAAAACCCTTCACTACTTAAGTGGCCCCTTCTACTTCAGCCTTCAATTTCAGCCGCATCAAACAACTTGGGGGGGGGTGGGGGGGTGGCGAATGGAAGGGGAGGGGGGAAAACTTGAGTTCATAATATAATTCTATGCAAGAGAAAATTATACTCGAGTAAGAAAATTCAGAATGCCTAGAAAAAGGTTTTGCATCCAAATTGCAGACCTATCAGCTTCATCCAGAAAAGCATAAATGATAATAGTCTTAGTTTTTAACAAAAAACTGTGAGGTTTAAACATAAAATTTATACACAGAAGCACAAAACAATTTCTCTCCTTTCTAAAAAGTAAGATTAAAGACTGAAGGGGAATTGCAGGACTTTTCATCGTAAAAATCACCATTTTTTCATTAAAATATTATTTTGCATTAAATTCTGTAATTATCAAGACTATTCTTTAAGTCATACTGCATTCAATCTAATTAGAAAGCTTAGATCTCACCTTTGTACTGAACTTTCAACTCTCTGATGCCAATTAGAAACTATTTTAAATGAATTTCCCAATTAAACTGACTCCTGTGATCAATTCTGACATAAGATAAAACCCAGAATTTTCAGGGAGGGAAAAAAAAAAAAAAAAGAAAGAAAGAAAAAGGAAAAAATGAGAGGCATAGATGTACAGCCTATCTGTATTCCTGAAAATATTTTGAATGGTTTTCGCGTCCTTATTATGAAGAATATCTCATCTCTTATGCTTGGAACATCCTCTCAGAAACAGAGCTCATATCAAAAGTGTTTAAACTGCAATTAGTATTGTTTCATTATTCAGCACGTTTCCATTTGCAATAAATATCTTGTTTTATTACTCTCTGCTCTATATTTGGTTCTCATGTTATAAACTATCACATTAGATGAATTATAAATGTAAACTATTAACAGTTTAGATTCTTTTAAGTTGTTATCAATTTCAGGCTTTTGACAGCTTAAAGAAAATTCAGTAAACATACCTCCTCTCCTCTAGAAAACGGCTTCTATCAAGCCAACAGCCATCTCACAATTAATAAATGGCTGTATTCTCCTTTTGTGGAGAACAAAATTAACTGAAGTTTCCCATATAAAAGACCATATAATTAACATTAGTAAAATGTGTTAAGTTACACTTAAGATATTCCGACAGCCTAATTATATCAGTGAGTCATCTAACTCCTGTTTGTATCAATTCAATTTATCTTCATTTCAATCAATGCGGCTTGACAGATAGGTATCATTAGAAGTGACAAAGCATCACGCTGCAGAAAAATGCAGGACAAGGCGATATCCAAGATAAGGCAGCCTGAGACCTCCTAAAGCTGCGGAGCTGGAAATGACTCCTTGTATACACATCATTGCCTTCACTAAGGGTGTCTACAAGTTATCATTAGACACATTCATTGTTAAAGACTAACCAGGTCAGTGTTTCTGATCAGGTTGCAAATTAGACCAATTGAAGTGTTCTTAACCTACAGACTGGTGTCAGTAAGGACCTAACGGTGCTGAAGCTACATAGTAATATGCGCCGGGTACACCACCATTACTGCACATTTCATGCTGAACACAACAGATTTAAGCAAAACGTTTGGGGGGGGGTGTATTGAGAATACAAATTACACAGACGACATAATGCTGTTGTTTTAATGCAATTTTGATGCAAAACAATTGTTCCATGGCAAACACATTAACCAAAAGTGCAGACTTGGGCAATGAGAGCATTAGAGGTGCAGATAAACATGTCATTATAAAGCCAAGGAACCAACATGCATTTCTATTTCAAATTATAATCCTGCCGGCTTTCCATATAATAGTTAAATAATAGTTTTCAGAAATACAAATGATGGCTAAATGAGGGGTTTAAAGTCTGATCGAGCACAAGCATTATACTTGGCTGAAAAAGCTGATGTTGGGAAGGAGCAGGGAAAGAGTAATATGGTTTCACTTTTCACACTTACTATTTTTTCCTCCATTCTATTTTCCTGCACGGATTCTAGTGGCAAGTGTAGCATCCTGCCGGCTCTTGTCAGTGGGGCATGGCACACGAGCCAAACCAAATCCACAGAGCATTAACAGATAGAAAACACCCATGTGACCAATTCAGATGTTGACATTTTGCAAAGTTTGGCTTTTGTTTTTCTTGCAATAAAATCACATGCAAGTCATTCATTCAAAGTATGCACGGTACTGGTGCTTCCCTGCTAAGTGTTGGTTAAAACGGGCATTGCTGTTGATGGACTATTAGAGGATTGTTATTTGGAGAACTTCCCCATGAGCTGGCTTTAAACAGACGTAACAGTTAATAGGCATAGGATTGAAAGTTGAAGGGCTACGGTCAAAATGATTAAAATTTGCAAGAAGAAATTACACAGGATGTGCAGCATTCTGCAATATAGCAATTCGCTAACGAAGTCTGGTATGTGAATTCAGGGGCTTGGTGTTTTGGGTTTTTTTTTTAAATATATCCCCATCACCAAACAGCGGAGATCTCTAGAAAACATGTGATTGACATTAACTTAATCACTGCAAAGAAGTAGGGAATACCTACAGAGAGCATGTCCATTAATCAATATGCAAAGAATACATCGTCTCAAGAGTATGTATTTATGGTTATAAGTTAAGATGATTACGCAGCATGAATTTCTGAGCTGGAAAACTCTTTATCAGTTAGCAAATAGGTAGCAGACCTCAATTTAGAGCCACGTGCAGTGATCTCCTTAAAGGCTACTTGTGAAGTAGAATTAAGCTGAAATGAGTGAGCAGTGGAGTGGTGAAAAGGTGGAGAGGACATGGGACGTTGCATGACAAGCAGTGACCAGCTGGAGCATTTCGGGTCAGCTGATAAGCAAATGGTATAAATCATCTGACCTGGGTCATTACAACTGATAATTGCAAGGAAATAGTAACCTTGTACGCGCTCTCAAAGCTGCCCAGGTGTTGTCTTAACACCCTGCCTTGGTCTCTATCAGGTGGACATGGTCTATGCTGAACAGCCCAGCACAATCCACAGTTTGGAGCCCCTCAACTGGGATCCAAAACCTCAAGCTAGTGAGTTTGGCCCGCGCCGGAGCTGACTAGATCAGGACCCATCAGGAAGGGCTTCCGGAATTCACCCCCACACCCCAAAACCCCAAACCATCCCCATTTTATGACTACCAGTGAGTACTGCCCATTTTTCCCTCTATAGTGCTCTCTGTTTGTACAAGCACACGCACTGCAGGTTTAAAAAAAAAAAAAAAAAAGGAACAACCACAACTCCAAGTAAAACATAGAACAGATGAAGAAGGAAATTAGAAAGTGTCTTATTAATTAAAAAAATAATTAAGTAAAAGCTTTTCAGACAACATGACTCAAATTCTGAATGAGCTGCTTCGCAGTTCAGAGAGTACAAGCCAAATGACGGTTACAAGCTGAAAACAAGTGTTACTACAGACTACTATCTAGACATGGGCCAAACTAAACATGGCTTTGAAGATCTCCAGACAATGCTCTGAATGTGACCCTGATCCAAATTCTACCACTTGTTCTCATCTCAAATTCAACTCGAAACCAGGGAAACCTGGATGCTTTAACAATCACTGTGAAATTTTTTTGTTCGGAATACAATGAGCATAAATATACACAAGCCAAAATAAACCAGTGAGCCAGAACCTTGAAAAGTAACCTGAAAAGTAAAATAAAGACTGGGATGGATCTTTTTTTAAAGCAGTTTTCCAGAGGAGGAATACACATACGCATTGTATATCTACAGACCGCATGTGCAGTCAACTGTTGTTACATACCGTGATTCCGTGATATCTGCACACGCAACAGCAAACTTCAGTGGCTCTTTTATAACGTTGCTTAAAGTTATTTCAGCCTTGTTTTTCACGTGTTTACAACCTGGCCTCTAACTTTTGCTCTGGGGTGAAATATAGCTGTGCAACATCTGTTTCCAGGAATATTAAAATTATTAAAAATGTTTTAAACAAATTAAAATTAATGTGTTTGGGGCTTTCAGAGAAACCAGTGCACTCTGTGGTGAGACGGGGCTCTCAAGCATTAGGAAAACCAGCATAGCCTGGAATACAACCTGTTTTTTATGGAAAACAAAGGCAGTATCAGTGTCTTCTGCACCACCCCTCTGTGCTGAGCTGGATGGACTGTCTTTCAATCAAAAAACTCAGTTCTTGACATTTCTGCTAATGCTGTATCTACACATACGAAGTGTGGAGGCAGTCTAGAGGTAAGAACTAGTCCAACAGCAAAGAATCTAAGCGGCAATTCCACCATGAGTGGGTGGCATTGCTGAAGGTCCTTCCTTCCTCCCTAATACGTGAGAATCTTCCAGTCTTAAAGAAACTAATTTTCGCAACACTCCTGCCAGGCAGGGAAGGCCACCATCCCCAATTTACAGAAAGGACACAAGGCATGAGAAAGACCACGTAATTTGCCTCATTTGGCCAGCAATGGAGCATGATCCTGAACTCGCATCTGGAGCTAACATCCCTCGAGCCAGTCAGTTAAATTACGTGACTGACCCCAAATAATAGGAACTCCCTGTTTAAAAATTAAATTTTTCTCTTGTTCTTTATCTTGGAAATAACAAGGTATAACGAGACCCAGCCATGGCCAGGCTGAATGCAGTTATTTCTGTAGATAAGATAAAGCTTTGAGCCTTAACTGATGTGTAATACTTAAATATGGTCAAAAAACCCAGTCGCTATCCCAGAACAACCTAATATCCCCTTTCTTCCCATTTCCTCCCTCCCTCAAAAGTCCAATTGTTCTGAGGGGATGGAGATTAATGATATTCATACTTGAATAATAGCTACAGGGAAAAAGCAAGCGAATATATTACAGGACCCAAATTACAGTAGTAAGAAAACGCATTGTGCTGTGATGTAGAGATATAAATGAATTAATCCTGACATCTGTTTCTTTTGCAGAGGAATTAGGCATAGGTTGAAGCTGACCTTGCAAGAAGCATGCAAGGTGATCAACTAAGAAGGTGTAGTGGTGCCCACTACCCTCCCCCGTTGGGGAGATAGTAGTCTTTGACCTCCTAAATCACATGCTACAGCCTTGCACAGGGTGTACATCAGTCACCCCACTTTGTACACCGAAACAGCAGGGAGTCCCACTAAGACTGCTACTGTGCAGTCAGTGCATTCGGTGTAGCACAGATCATTCAAAGACCAGGCAGGTGCCTTGAGACACAGCTCAGCTACAGCCCCAAAGACTGCCACCCCATTCATTTTTCTCTAAATTTTGATTTTTTTCTGGGCTTAGAAGTACCTTTTATCTGCAACAGCAACAACGTGCAAGAGATTACCATCGCAAAAGTTATTTTTATCTGGTCAGGTGACTTTTTTTCAAGACTCATTGTGGTGCTTCCTGGCATTAAGACACTTGTCAAAGCACCTTTGTGGCACATCTCCAGACTTAACAACCAAATCTTCGTGCACAAGTTTTGCCCAGTGGTTGAAAGGTGAACAGAGGCAGCAATCCCAGCAGGTTACAATGCTCTTGCCATATCCCTCGCTTCAGACTCACGTTTTCTGAAGGACGTGAACTAGTGTCAGTAAGCTAGAACTAATGCAGTTATGGGACTGCATGCCAAGATTAATACATGTATTGAGGAACTTTGTGCCTCCATAGAATTTCACTAATATTTTTAAAGAAAATACATTCTCATGGAAGGAAATGTGGCTCCTGCATAAACAAAAGAGCTATTTTTCAGAAAGGTTTCAGAATCAGACATACAACGCAGGCTTGAAAAATAAACCCACACTCAATAGGCTTTTCTTAGTGAGCCCAAACGTCTTACAAGGACAAAGAAATCCTGGTTTTAATGAGCTCTCTAAGTAAGTTTTTACATATTTTTTTTTTTAAGTCAATAAACCTGTTTTAACGTGATAGTTTCTGTAGGGCTCAAGAGACATTCTGGTCTATTGTTTTGGCGGATTAATTCTATTCACCGAGAAAGAGTATACCAACACGTCCTATTATGCCCAACAACTGCAGAGATCTGAACGAATGAATGATGTGCTTACATATGGGTGATGAAT
Source organism: Numenius arquata (assembly GCF_964106895.1). Taxonomy (NCBI): domain Eukaryota; kingdom Metazoa; phylum Chordata; class Aves; order Charadriiformes; family Scolopacidae; genus Numenius; species Numenius arquata. The sequence goes on along the minus strand of NC_133590.1, from coordinate 7,861,436 downwards.
CATCAAATGCCCTTTAAAGCAGGGAGAACCCATATCTCTGCTAACTTCTAGCCTTCACCGTGTGAGTTACTTACGGCCTGGCTCTTGCAAAACATGAGTCACCTTTCTTGAGACTCCTTGCACAAAGGACACTCAGCCTCTGCTGGAGGAAACAACCACGGCTCAGGACAATACCATGCTCTGCTGCCCGCCCTGCATCTCCACCAGATGTAAGTAAACCTCAAGCACAAACTGCTGGCATCTAACCTGCTGAACTGCCATACCCTCCCGACCTCTTAACAGCTCAGAAACAGGGCTGTACCCCCTTCTACTGGTATGAAAGCCCTCCAGCAGATTGATGGGGTGGACAGCAGTGATCAGTAATGTTTTCAAGAGTCCAAGTTAGATGCACTGGATGATCTACACTGCAGCCTGGTACTTGCCCGACAGCTCTACTTTTGGTTAAAGCGCATTTTTTGGTTTGCAAATATGGGAAGTGGGAATACTTTGGGTGAAACCTGGCCCCAACAAAGAATGAGGAGCTTTGCAACCCGTTTTCCCTGAGGGTAGCATTTTGTCCATGTCTTTTAAGACAACATCAGGCAGGACGTGAAGTAAAGGATTCCTCTTTGCATTTCACAGAAGCAGGTATTCAAATACTGGAGGCTATCAAAAGAGAGAAGAACTTCACTTGCTCCTACCTTCACTAACACACTGAGTTTAAAAGCAATTAGAATCCCTGGGAAAAAAAATATTCACAAAATCGCAGCATTTAAAGGGAATAGATCATACTACTCACAGCAGAAGTTGCCCCCAACCCAAGATTTGCTACTCATGGATGTCAACAATTCTTGATGTTGCTCTAATTAGCTTTTTGGTTTCACTTTCTGCTTCTTTAGTATGAGTAAAGGAAATTTATTTTTTCTTTAGGGACAGAGATTTAGGAGGAAGCTGTTGATTTCAGTCAGTCTCAGGTCTTTACCCCGTCATATGGTGCTCAATGCAAAGTCTTGTGTCTTTCTATTTACGTAACAGACTCCCATGCTATGCAGCTCTGCAAAAGGCTCAAATATCCACAAAGAAAATATCCATGAATGACTCTTCCTACAGCTGATCTGGTAGAAATCCTTCCACCTGCAAAGACATGCTTTTGTGCGCTGTCTCACTCCGAGATGGGCTGTGTGAAACCACAAAAATGCAGCTCCGACGGCACAAGCTCCATCTGCGTTATGAAGACTTAAGGCTAATCCAGCATTCCTAGACTGTGGTACGAGACGTTCCCAGTATAGACCTGCTCCAGCAGCGCTCTGCCAGTGAGCTAAGTACTCTAAAACCATAATTCGTCTCGTATTTCTCCAGGCAGCCGTGCCAGGTCAGACGAACGCGGCTGCTTGCCCCTGCACCATGCCCTCGCCTGCATCTTGGTAGCGCAGCTGGTGGCCAACGTGCATGGTGAACCAGATGGTAGGACCGACCCCGGCCAGAACCATCGGTCTGTCTGCTTTGAGGGTGGGTTATTTTTAACCCAGAGCCCTTCTCTGATTTGGTCTCCCAACCGTGGCAGTACAGATGAGACCATGGGTTTTATCATTCACCTGAGCGGGCCCAACTGTGGGCTACAGCCCAGGTCTGCAGGTCTCTACGGTTTCCACCACGGCTCATCCGCCACACAGTGACCCAGTTTGGCAAGCTAAATCCACATGCTAAAAAAAAAAAAAATAAAGAAGAAAAAGAGAAGCCCTCCTCCGCCAAGTTATCTGCCACTACAGCTTTCTGAGTTAACTGACAGGAGTCAGAAACACCAGCACTGGGCTGAGGAGAAATGCAGCAGAGCCACGGTGAGGCCATTCCCTTCACCAACCTTCAGTCTGATGCTGTGTCAACCACAGTGCAAAACCCTATCCCAAAGACAGTGTGCATGGAGGGGCGACTGCTGAAGCTGGCACAGGGACTGAAAGAAAAGCTTGTCAAACTATACCCTTGGAGGACACACAATTTAAAGTGGTGAAAGCAAGCTTTTGCCAGCATGGCTTCACAACATCTTGCCCTCCAGTGAGCAAAATTAACCATATCATCAAAAGCGCAGTTTTACTGGCATAATTGCATCTATGGAATCACAGGGGATTTTGCCTGAACCGCTACAGCAGCGTAAAAAATAAAAAAAAACCCATAAATAAAACCTACACTTCATCGTATCCTTGACCAATGTAGCTGTGCTGGCAAAACTCTTTATAGCAGACCTGGCCTGTATTACTATCACACCTCATATCAGAAAAATTCTTTTTCTCCACTGCTCTGCTACTTAGTTTAAGCTCTGCAGTACATGCAACACAAACCAATTTATTTTCACTTATATGTCAGTGAAATATATATATTATTTTTTCCCCCACATGTACTCAATCCCCATTTTCAGATTTTCAGATTTCAGATTTATTTGACGGATTTCAAATACTGCAGGGGGGGGACACTTTAAAACCAACTGCCTTCCCCTTGAATAGGCTTTGTAGATACAATTTTTAATAAAGAGCAGAGAGAATCCTGGCTGCAATAAACTTATTATTACTAATAACAAGAACTCTCTTTACTGAGCACATAGTCAGGTTTCTATAACCGTTACGTAGATAGTTGCTGGCTAGCAAAGGTGTAACTGCAGCCACCTGCAGAAGCACCCTAACTTAACCCTGACTTCCAGTCAATGTTGATTGGTAGACCCCTCTTAGGATGATAAAAATAGATTAAAAATAGAAAACGTCTCTTCAGACATTATCAGGAAAAGTCACTCTGGAGAGACGAGTCACGGCAGATGGGCTACAAGAGGTAACTACGTGGGGACGATGCCCACCACAAGAACAAGCACCAGGAGGCACAGCCGCTCGCTGGACTGCAGACACCTTGTGTTTTGTCACCTGAATGGATCAATATGTTCACTGTGTGAACAGAACTGTGCCATACCCTTGTGCCAAACTTCAAATTGCACCTGCAACCTTCCTGGTTTACTTTATAGCAGTTGCTGCAGAGATGGAGCACGTTTGCAAGGGGTGCATTTCAGCATGTCGTTACTGAGCTTCTCCACACCCTCCATGCTGGAAAACAAGAGCATTAATGTGCCCACAACACAAGAGCAGCTCCCTCTCTCCCCCTGCCAGCATCCACACACCCCTGAGTGGTTGCCCCAACCTTAGCTGCCTGTCCGAAGAGTGTGGAGGCACCACGGATGGTTTCCAGGTCCAGCACTTTGCTGCCTTTCAGCAGGCAGAGGACCGACCCCCATGGCCACCCCAACCCTGGGCAGAGGGACTGGCCCCACAGGCTCCTCCTGCCGCCAGTCCAGCCAAAGTGCAAACTTGGGAAAATGCTCCATCCGGAAACAACTGCCAGGTCTCAATCGCTCGTAGCTTTTGTGCCTTTCTTTGTCCCAGTTACCAGGGGAATTTACATAAGAACAACCACTCTGCTTCTGAAAGGTAAACCGAAAGTTTTAAAACCAGCTTAAGAGCTAAAATAGGTAATAGAATACAAATGCAGGTTTAAGATTACCTCTACGTCATTTTACAACTGCAAAATGTTAAGGAAGAACTCTCTTCCTGCTCCACACCTGGCAAATCCAGAGTTAAGGGCAAGACTGCTTAATGTGTGGCTTTTTTTTTCCTTTTTTTTTTTTTTTAAATCACTTTTCTACTGGAAGGGAGCCTGAATTCAGAGAGTGGTGGGTACCTCTACAAAGCGTAGCCTCCACTTACCAGTATGAGGAAACAGAAGGGAGAAGAGGATTTTGCTATGTTTCTATCAAACCACTCAAATAATATTAATGAATTATACACCCCGTAGAGCAGAGAATAACAACTCTAACTCATGACCTCCAGCAATTCACACTGGGTTGATTTAAGAGGTTGTCACTTCTACCCCTCTGCTGAGGGCTAATACCCCCACCGCGATGGCAGAAGACAACGTGTGCCCATATATATATCGACCGCCGCAGTCCACAGCCCAACACGCTGGTGGTGCTTTAAGGTCACGTACTGGAGCTAGCACCCATCCTGCTCCACAGCTTCTCCCGCTCCGATGGTGGGCCAGGGCAGACAGCTCCAGTGACAGCTCGTGGGTCAAGGCCCTGAAACTCATGGCTTGTGCTCCCCATTGTGCCTGCAAATTACAAGACTATCTATCCCTCCTGGCTGGAAACTGCCAACAGGTTTGGTTTTGTTTTAAGTTAGCCCAGTAGCTTTTTTACCATGTTGCTTAAGCGCTCCCTGCAAGACTGTCCTACACATCTGCAGCAAGAGCAACTACGTCAACTACAGTCAGCACACTGCAGCTCGCATCTTCAACCAGCAAATCCTCAGGGCCTTGTTATTTGTCCAAGAAGAACAATAAACCGTGGTGGCTTGGAAATACTGGAATAAATTCGTCTGACCCTGAATGGCCATTTTCAAGACTAATTTGCCACCTCGGCATCTCAGACACGAGGCCATTTGTTGGAAGGGAGGACCCGAGCAGTACCTGGTTCGTCCCGAGTGAGCTGAGGTGGCATCTGCCCGGCACGTTGGATGAGACCATCGCAGAGCAGAAGGAACGGGCTCTGGGGTCCAGGCCATGCCGACTGCCCCCTGCATGCCTCTCTCCTGGTTTTTTCCCCAGTCTGTGGCTGCTCTAATACAAACCAGACACAATTTCCACCCACGGTGTCATTGTGTCTGCTCCATGCAGAGCTAAAGCAGCAGCTCCCAAGGACTGTAATACCAGGCTCCACTTTAATTAAGAAAATAGGCTCAGCCAGCTCTTTGGCCTCTTCATACCTCCCTTCCTCACGCAACATTATTTGTCCATCACTATGAATGAGGAGAAGCTGTCTGAAGAACTTAGCCCCTTCCTGTGGCCCTGTTTGGATGGATGAATGTTTTTCCAATGTGAGGAGCTAATCCAGATGCAGATACACCACCCCAGGCTAGAGGAGAAGGATGGCCACAGCCATCCCTTCTGCCCAGACAGTGGGCTCCACAAGGGCAGCACTTGTGGAAAACATCCCTCCAGCCCAGGCTCCACTGATAGTGGTTTCTGGCGTAGCCACACAGGCAAAGCCATTATGCAGTTGGGTCTTGGCTCCTTTTATTTTTCCTCTCTCAGCACCTTTGTGCTGGCTGGGCACTACCAGCAGGGGAGTTTTCCTTCAAGGCACCATTACAGCAGCCCCAGCAGCCCAGAAGATCTGCACAGACAACACCCTGATTCAGCCCAGATGGACATGTGTGGGAGAACTGACAATCAAAGCTGAAGTAGAAATATAGGAAATATGAAAAAAAATATTCCAGATTGCCACAGCTTGCTTTTGAGAGTGCAAACACATGTTAAAACATCACTGGGTTTGCCAGGAGGGCTGCAAAGAAGACCTCAAAGATCCTGGTCTAAAAAAACCACCATAGTAGAGACAGTTGTGCTCTCAGCATGCTCACCAGAGGCTGGTAGCAAAATCAGGAGGATTCACAAGCTCTCATCATACTTTAGCATCTACCCCTTCCAGCCCCCTGCAGGACTGGGTTAGTTTTTATAGCTGACACCCCACCAGCTGGTGTTTTACCATACCTGATCGCTGTCTTGACTGCTGGCTTGGATGAACCTGCTGCCATCGTGGCCACGGCATCCTTTCGCTACACAAACACACACCGGGATGTGGCAGCATGGGCCACAGGGATGACTCCTCTCTCTCCTAACTGGCTTCTCCTTCCACTTGTAGCTAAAGCTTCTGGCACAGGGTGAGAAGGTTGTCACCAGTATGATGTTGCCTTCTGGTTTTGGGACTAGCTCATGGCAGTCTCAAAGGACCTTGCAACTCCCAGCAAAGGGGCACCTTTCCAGTCACAGGCTCATAAGCAAACTTGCCCACCAGAAAGTAAAATAAACAAAAAACCCACCAAACCCACCTTAAAAAGAGAGTCAGTAACCAAAGAAATGAGCCCAACAAAGAAAATTAGATCATTAAGCGAGGCCCTTTCCCCAGATGATGAAATTGCAGCCAGAAGTGATGAGGAAATTCTCCTTTCTACTGATCTGCATGGGAGCGAGCAACCTCTGTAACTATTAGATACCCACATTGCTGAAGGTAATCCAGCAGATAGTCTCGCTATTCAGAGAAAAGCTACCATTAAGCAAGATGATGACTATTCCCATATATAATTTCTACCCTCCTGAAGGGAGTTATGCACAAACACCTTTCAAACATGGAGATTAGACCTACTTAAACTAATGAGCCATAAACCAATGGCTGGCTAAGTGGGCACTAATTCAAGAACTCAATTAAAATTAAGTAAATAGAAAGAATTACGCATAGCAAAATATGTTCCAGTAGCTCTACAGAATAGAGACCCGATACCTACATGAGCTGTGTTTCCATGTTCTAACTCTGCCCCTACCTTGGCTCCAGGACATGATTCTACCCTACACTTGCAATCTCTTCTACAGACTTACTCAAGGATGCTCAATGACAAAAGTGTTACACTAGTGGGAAGAAAGGAAAAGATTTTGCCTAAGAAAACTTTGCACCAATACTGCACTCAAATCCAAGTTTTATTCCCAAACTTAACATGCACTTCAATGCAAGACCTATGATTGCCAGGAGGTCACTGTTCAACACCACACAACTTTTTCACTGAAGCTGAGCTTGCTCTATCACTGGAGTAGAAACAAGAATTACCATGAGAGAACTACTACATGCATATAGTCCCACCAGTCCCCCAAACTAATGCTGGAAAATGCATCCAGGATCCATCTCTCCATCATCAAGAAGAACCGATTTCTAATTATTAAAAATGGTCAATAATAACTGCTCTAATAACACGTTTTAATTTGTGATAAGTAAGTATCTAGACAAATTTATGACCTTATGACAGCAGTTAAAATTCACTCTGAGCAAGTGCTTTGGCTTGAGGAATGATTTTCCCATCTTCAGAAATGAAGAAATTTTAACAACAGTACATATGCCTCGAAAACAAATTAATACTTTTTTGGGTAACTGCTGTGGCCGCGTGCACAGCCACTAACATGCCGGTCAGCTGAGCTGAAGGAGTGATTATCTGTGAGAGAAGCAGTAAACACTTCTATCAGTAAGGATGTATATGGGGCAGATGCAAAACTGTTCACAGTCTGATTTCTCCCTTTTCTTTCAACAACGCACACATTTGTGGACGTATAGAGGAAAAGCACACAATTATACTCACTCGTCACTCTGTAAAGTGCTTTGTATTATATGTAAAGTTTTGAATTAAAAAAACCTCAGAAACTACTGGTTAAAATCTTCTACACATTATTTTATCAAACATGCCAGACCTCTTCATGGTTTCAGATGAGGGTGTGGATATCTGCAAATGACTCACCACGGCTGGCCTGGAAGCCCAGGCGCACAGGGGTGGACTGTTCAGTGAGGAGCAGGAGGACCTTTCCTGACCAAGGAGACCTTCCACAGCTCCCACTCGCACCCCTGAACCGCCAGTGCCAAAGCATCTGCCTCTTGCTGAGCTGAATCAGACATTGGTTTTCCAGAATCAAGCACTATCATCTCAAAGTCTGAACTGAACCAGGCAGATAAAAATTAAGAGAATGGAGGGGGAAAGTATATGGGGAGGCTGTCAATCTAAATCAAGTATCAGGATGGCTTGTGGCTTGCAGGATGAGGCCCTGCAGGATGCAGATGTGCTATTTTTAAGCAACTTTTAAGTTACTTTTAAATTGCTGTCAATATCAAATTACTGGTGAGACATATTTTCAGATACAGGATGTCAAGAACACCCCAACTTCACGTTTCCTAAAGCACATTCACCTGGAGCCTTCAGATGGCCTCATGGGGCTGACTGTTCTCCTTGGAGATGCTGGAGCAGATTCACAGCGGGTACAAAATTAGTCACTGCTCCATGTGGCCAATGATAGTTTATTTTTGGGAACAGTGTGATATCTCACAAGCATTATTTATTTCTATTGCCTACACAGGCAAACCGAGGCACAGACTGAGGTGGGCTCTGGTCCAAGGTCACGCAGGGAGTTGGTGTGGCACAATTCTGAGATGGTGTTTACTTATTGAAGCCACTCTTGACTTACTGAAGCCCCTGACTTGATGAGTAGCTGTGGGCTCAGGCTTCTGCTCTGCCGAGGAGACTCATCCCACGATATTAAGTAGGATTCAAGCAGAAGCCACCACTGTCCTCTATTAGCTTCCATTCATGCTTCCTCCCCTGGAAAAGACAGGGGGGGAAAAGGCATCTTAATGATGCCCAGGGGGTGCCAATAAGTTTAACTACAGAGAGTCATTTTTGTTAATGGCATTCTGGCTGATGCAGTTTGAGTAAGGAGGATGAGAGAATCTTTCACTGTGTTTTTCTAAAGCAAATATTTGGCGCTTTCATCTTCTAGTGCTTTAACATGCAATCTGTCACCAAAAAAACCCGTTTACGTGGGAGTTCATGGAAAACATATCATGTTTCAGACGGCAATTGAAGAAGGTGGGGTATCTATTGTACTGCTCAGAAATGCAATCCATGGAAACTGGGTTGCAAACCACACGACTAGGTATTATCCCATCTGCAGGCGTGACAATGCCATAGCTTAACACTGATGTTTTACTTTTTACTTGCCACCACCATATTCCTGCCCATTGTATCAGCCATGGTGTAGGGTCACAAAAGAGTCTCCATCATCACCCATGTAAGGGTGTTCAGCCACTTCCACCCATTTCATAAAAAAACTTTGATTTCCCAGTGCACTCCACAGAACCCCAGGGTGCCAACCCCACGCTGTCATCTACCTGGTGCATCTCACACACCTGTCAGCAATTCGCACCACCAGTAATAAAACCAGACAAAGAATCCTACAACCAAGCACGCTTCTCCAGGGTTTTGTTTTTCCTGGCTAGGAACACCAAGAATATCATGCACATTATTTGAGCTGCTCCACCTAGTCATTATCCTGAGAGAAAAGGACGGCCACGCTTCTGGTATGTGGAGCCACACAACCAGTACACACACAAGCTCTTCTTGGCCGAGCTGCCTGGAGATTGCTGTGATTTGCAACTGACCCATCGCCCGCCAGCTCCTTTCTTGACCACCCTGGTTGTGGCTCCTATTCTCCGTTCTGCTTTTGGCATAGCGACAGCATAGGCTGGGGGGGGGGTGTGTGTGTGTGTGTCAAGTTTTTTGTTGGTTTTTTTTTTTCCCACCCTCCCCTCTCTTTTGCTTTGTTCTTGGCCAAACTCCTGTCTTCCTCTGCCCATTAACGTGAAGCATCAACGGGAGCAAGCGGAAGGAGGTCACTGAGCACTTGGCTGCCGCACCACGCGGTCGCGGCTGTGCAGAGGCCACATGCAAATGCTTCCAGTGCCGAGTGGGGTAGCGTAACGGGCGGCACTGGGGACAGGAGAGGGCTGACTGCACTTTGGCCATCGCTGATCTACTAATGTAGCATGGAAAATCACTGGAGTCATTCTTGTAGTGACACACAAACAAAACTGAGGGATTTATTATTTTTCCCTTGCCTTTACCACTTGGCTAAAAAAAGCCAAAAAGTCCTCCTCCTACAAGCCCAAGAGTTTTCTTCACGAAATTCACACAGTGCCCTACTTGCAGCTGACTAATTTCTTTTGTAGTAGATTTAACACTTGACCAAAGCTTGCTCTGAGAGTGGACCTGCAACAGACCATTACACAGAATCTGGTAGTTGTATGACTAAGAATAATCTATAGGGCTCTTCCAGTTGCATTTTCAGATAACGAAGGATGCTTTTGCACCTCAGCGGCACAGGGATCGACCACTTCTATTACTGCAAGTACAAGGTTAAGTGACGCACCCAAAGTCAAAAAGGGCAACAACCTCCTTGATTTGCAGTCTGCTGTTTTAATACTCAAGATGATCCTTTCCAACTTGCAACATTTCCATTTCCAGATGGAAAACCGCTTTCCTCTTACAACACAAAAATCAGAAACAACACAAAATCAGCTGCTGATGTTTTCTTCGCTCTCTGCCTCTGCTCTTCCTCCCTTTCCTTGGCTTATACACTGGGATCAATTACCTAAATTTCTTGTTCAGCTGAAGTGGCAGGTCTCCAGTCACTACAAAGAGAGGAATTAGATTACAGAGGAATTTACCTGCTGGAGACTGCCATCACCTTCCCGAATAGAGCCAACAGCAGAAGTGTTGTACCACATTTACTCAAGTGTGTCCAGCCTGTACCAGTGACACAGTGCTGCTCGGCCACTCTACTCTGGGGACGAGACATACACTGGGCTTTCATCTCCTGCCATAGTCACCTAAATCACCCCCCCTCCCTCCCCAATCCAAGACAAACCACAAGATTTAAAAAGCTCTGAAGCCCACTTAGTTTGCCTGAAACAGTTCTGGGAAGTGGATTAGCTTTCTCTCATCAGGGATATTTGTATCTGCTTAGAAGAAAATACAGAAAAAATTGAGTGCAAGTAGCAGACCAACAAGCCATGCACGGAACACACGGGCAGCTGGGACTGCTGATGGCAGCAGATCCACGCTGGGTGCTCCTCCAGGAGGGACAGCAGGGAGGATATCACCCTCATGCTGTTTTAGAGTGGGGAAGGAGGAGGAAGAGCCCTGTCTTTAACTCCTCTTTCTCCTTCACATCCAGGGCTCCCATTCCCTGCTCTGGGCAGCGAAGAATCATCGAATGGCTTGGGTTGGAAGGGACCTTAAAGATCATCTAGTTCCAACCCCCCTGCCATGGGGTTCACAAGTCCTTATGAACCTTACACTTTCTCAACTGAAGAGTTGGGCATGGGAGAAAACTTGTTTTATTGCTATCATTTCACATCTGGCTGTCTCCAGGGTGGCCCTGGGGTTTTCACAAGCCCTGGGGGACATGTCGCTGTCTGAGCGCAGCCACGTGCACTGCACGCCCACGTGCTGGCTGGGGACACCCCACACCATCACCCCCCTGGGGCTGGAGCAGGCTCCAGGCTCGTGCTGCACCATCTGCTCTGGCTGTACAGCAGCTCGCCATCATCACTGCTGGTTTTCTCATCTTTTTCTAAGCTGGAAATACGTCTTCAAAAAGAATCAGGTGGGTCACTCCAGCCACTTCCACAAACGGCACTGTGTTCATTGGGATGAAGGGAAGTGCGACATCTGCTCGCCTTCACCCAGCGAGCAAAGGCCAGTGACCAATTTACCTCCGTTTTCAAGCCATGTTTATCCTTCCCTGGCTGCCAGTACCCAACAGCTTTTTCCTGCCTGCTGTGAAAAGCAGGTTTCTCACCTGTCACTTCAGCTTGTTGTAAGCACAAGCCTGATCTGAAAACCACCAGCAGTGATGACATGCTCAAACGAACATCTACTGATTGAAGGCCCTCGCGATCACCCTTGACCCCAATCCTGTAGATCATGTTAAATCCAACATTATCTCCCTGCCAACTTTGTTTTCCTAAGAGGTGAAAGACTGACGCCAGAGCCTGGACCTGAGGGGCTGAATGAAGAGCCTGTCAGGCAGAAGGTGGCTGAAGATTGGAAAGCAGGATGAAGAGGCTGAGATGCCACTGACACCCTCTTCTCATCCCTCCCTCTCTCTCTCCTCTTTAGAAGATTTTTTCTAGGGGTTGAAAGTAACAATAGTAAAAGAATAAATCAGAACTTGGATTTTGCAAAGGGAAAAATAAATCTGGAGTGAACTAAATGCCCCGTTGTCCTTTGCTGGAAAACTGAAATTAATACTGGACTCAATAAAGCCTTCTGGTTTAGTACAACAGGAGCGCATAGCCCTTTCGCAAATGCATCTCACCCCTGTGAGGCAAGGCACAGCTCTAATACTCATTTCAAAGGGCCAGACGTGATGCATCTCCTCCCCTTGGGCCATATGCCACTGCCCACAACAGCTAGGGTAGACCTCACTCCAAGGTGGGCGCCACGAGCCCCATTCTCACTGAGCCATTCTTAGAGGCACCATGAGATACGCTCTTCTAATCTTATTTGACCACTCAATGAGGGACCTGGATAGGCCACAATAGGTTGTTTCCATGCAGAAACAACTTTGCCTCTACTCTTCCAAAAATGAAGTTTTAAATAGGCCTTGGGTAGAAATGACAGCATGCCTTAAGGTTTATGAGACCTGTTTAGAACAAAAACAAGAATGGGATAAAGGAGGGAACAAAAACACCTTAAACTAATGCGCTGCTTTTTAACTCAACAGAAACGCAGAGCCTTACTAGGTTATTTGCCTGCAAAGATCCACAAATTTATAAAAGGTCCTCTTGAAACACGTAAACCACACTCCAACACAGAAAAACAAGCTGCTGAAGTGCTGTGTAGAAGTGAGGTCATAGTTATATTATTGGAGCTAAGAAATGGAAAAGTCATTGTATGACTAAAGGATTAGGACTGGGCCCAGTAAGTGCTGAACTTTGTATCCTGGCTTATAAAGAACCATCTCAACCAGGAAAGCCACACAGCTGAGGCGGTGGATTATGGTCTTAACCTGTTCAGCAATAAAACTAGTAATAACAATGCGACAGGAAAGAATTGGCATCACGCAAAAATTCACGCTCCAGAAATGATAGGCTGTATTTAAAAACTGTTTTATGATTTAAAAGAATCATGCAGTTTATGACATTTCATTATATGACTTTTAGAGACTTGGATAGGATCTGTTAACTCCATATAGATCATGTCTTCTATAAAATGGCTGGCATGTCAGCAATGCACTCTGCTTTAGCTATGTCTGGTGAGATTTCACATTCTAAACTTATTAAAAAAAAAAAAAAAAAGAAGCGTGCCACCAGTTTATAGAACACGCAGTGGAAAATCCAGGAGCGGTATCATTCCATAAACACATTTAATACTCACACACATTATACAAATATACACGTATAGACGCATACACACACAATGAGGAGGATAATTAGGCGATAAATTGTGGAAACATGATAAATTGCATTTATCTGGCACCTTTGATTGCTTCATCTGTTCTCTCCTCACTAATCCATCTCTGTGGAGACTGGTTTCGAAGATTAAAAATCCCTGAGAAGTTTAGAAAACAGCCATATTTTTTTCTTTAATTAGCCTTGAAAAGATTCGCTTGCTTACCACTATAACTTTGCACATTTTTTTCATCCAAGAGTAATCTTGATCCAACATGCAGAATGAGGAATATTCACTGCTGGCTCAGACTGGAAAAAACCCCATGTAATATGGATAGGAATTTTATACCCTATGGCATAGGGAATCTTCCTTTTTTCAGTTATACATTGCACATAACCCACAATCATTATGTCAAGAGAGATTTTATTCAGTGTTTAACTTGGTAAACAGAGACAGTGCTGAAAAGATCTTTACATTTTAGCAAGCTCAAATTATAAGCAGCAGGACAATAAGAACATTGGGGTTATGTCCAAAAGGGGGTGTTCGTCAAACCACCCTCCTCTGAACTAATCCCAACGAGATAGGTTTGTTATCAGAAATAACCTGCTCTTAGGCAATTATAGGTGCACTGTTTTGCTGCCTGTCTCAGGACACACCCTATCATTGTCATTATTAAACCATGTTTAATGACCTAAACACAATTACTTAGGGTGACTTGCCTTTAAATCTGTATCGATAACCAAACAAAAGGAAGTGAATGTTCCATTTTCTACTGTATTTACTTACTTGGCAGTATTTGCACAACTGATTTACCAACCTTAATGCTGTGTGCAGAGACATATTTACCATCTGATTGGGAAGGAGCGGGGAAACGTGAAGGCTGGGAGAGAGCAGAAGGGGCACACCCTCCTCACGCAGCAGCGGCCACGCTGCTTGGCAGGAGCAGAGCCATTCGGACAGGCTGGAATTCCTGCCAGACCGTCAGTCTATTTTTATAAAAGCCAAGTTTGTTTATCAGCCGCGGTCATGAAGTCACCACCTCCTGAAAGCTTTTGAGAAGCCAGTGTGAAATGAGCTTCATCCTCCTTCCTGTTAGAACAGTCTCACTCTCAGAAACAGCGACAGGTGGGTCAGGTCCAAGCCCCAAGGAAATCACTGTACCCACCATCGCAGTGGGTTCACCCCTTCCTAAAGCCAGCAGTGGGTCTGAGCATGTCGGCACCAAGCCAGCAATCCCCTCCCTAAGTGAAAGCTTGCACTTTTAAAAGCATAACCATGAGCATGGGGCATTGGGCCAGCTGACCTCCAGAAGTTTCTTCCAAAGGAAATTATTCTGTGACGCACAGAATGACCTCCACCACACAAGCACACCTACCACCCAAATCCTACATGTAATGCTCTTCCACTGATTTTGGTTAAGAGCTAAATCTACTCACAGTGACACATACAGGACGGAGGCAGAGGAAGGCACATTATAACCTTGATTCAGCATAGGAGGTTAAATTGATAACAGCAGGAAAGTTCATGATCATCTTCCAATATTAGGATTAAAACAGAGGGCTAATCCAGAAACTATGAGGAAGGGGTTACATGTTGTCTTGCCATTTTCTTGTTCCCATGGAAAAGTATCTTCCTGATACAGGAACACCTTCACTAACAGCAAGTTCTCCAAACAAACTCTTAGATAGGCAAATAATCTAGTCTGGTCCCCAAATCCTCCAGAGATTTCTGGACTGTATGAACTCTGCTGCATTGAAATCAAAGTCAGAATATTAAAAAAGGTATCAGGTTGAAAAGCAGATCTGTGGCATAGCTAGATTTGAGCCATATTTTATCAACATCAGTCCATCGAAACAACAAGACATCCCTTACTTTCATGCCGTAACAAGGACTACCTTTTGGAACAGCATCACTAGGAGTCAAATCTCAGTTAGGAATGGAATCAAATAATAATTGGATTCATTTTTGAATATTAATAGGATTCAACAATGAGGCAAGAAAAAAGAAAATCTCAAAAATCTGCAACAGCATCTCAAACAACAACTCTAAGCAATGAAAAGTTAGCAAATTTCATCACCAGCTCATAGGCTGATGAGGCAGAAATTACACAGCTATTCCAGTAAACCTAGGATGTTGCCCAACTCGCTAAAGCTGTCAAAACCCACAAACAACACCTTTGCTAGGCAAGGGAGGATATTCTGGGTTAACAGCTTCACTCAACTTCCATGCCCAAACTTAAATTTTGGAGAAACACTTGCACACACCTAGAGCAGGAAACATCCATTCGTTGTTCCTCCTTAGGAAATACATATGAACTCCAAAGGGCAAGAGATAAGGGCTAACAAAAGTAAATAATTTCACAGCAAAAGAAAGCATTAATAAATTCAGCTCATGAGCATCTTCAAGTTTCATTAGAAAATGGAGAGTTAAGCCTACAACAAAATACAGGAAGATATTAAGCCAAGACAAATAAACCAGTAGCCCCCTTTTTTTCCTCCAAGCTAGGAAGAAAGGGGCATAGAGCCAACCAGCAGGCATTCTTCAACAAAAGCTTCAGTTACCTCTTCTCAGGGGGTCAGTTGTACTGTGGCTTTATATAATAGTTATTTGGAAGCATAAACAAATTAGGACTGTTAGTTTGAAGGGGGACACGACCGTTGCCTTAGTATTGACCATCACAAGGTCAACAATTACATGTTCAAACAGCTAGCAGGATTACAGCATCACAGAATAGCTGAGGTTGGAGGGACCTCTGGTCTACTCTAACTGCCCTGCTCAGAGCAGGGTCAGCTACAACAAGTTGCTCAGGGCTGTGTCCAGTCAGGTTTCGATATCTCCAAGGATGGAGATGCCACGATCTCTCTGGGCAACCTGTGCCAGTGTTTGATCATCCTTACTGTAAAAAAAAAAAAAAAAAAAAAAAAAAAAAAAAAAAAAAAAACCACAACAAAAAACCCCACCTGCTGCTCCTTACACTGAAAAAGAATTTCCTGTATTGCAGTCTGTGCCCATTGCCTCCTGCCCTATTCACTGGGCATCACTGAGAAGAGCCTGGCTCCATCTTTCTTAATCCCCCCATCAGGTATTGCTCACATGAAGATGGTCCAGTCCCTTAATCACCTTCATGGCCCTTTGCTGGACTTGTTTCATTAAGTCCATGCTCCCTTTTACTAGGGAGCCCAGCATTGGACCCAGCACTCCAGATGTCACCAGTGCTTAGTGGAGCTGAAGGATCACCTCTCAGTCTGGTGGCAACGCTCTGCCTAACACAGCCCAAGATACCATTGGCCTTTTTCTCCACAAGAGCACCAGGTTGTGCTGGTGCATTGGGTTATTCCTTTCCAGAGGCAGAACTTTAATTTCATTTTCTTGAATTTCATGAGATCCCTGTTGGCCCATTTCTCCAGTCACGAAAAGATGTCCTTCTGAAGTACATGTCCTTCTGAATGACAGTACACCTACCTGGTGTTTTACCCACTCCCCCCAGTTCTGTATCATCTCCAAGTCTCCTGAAGGTGAACTGTGTCTCATTGTCTAGGTCATTAGTGAAGATGTTAAACACTATTGGGCCCAGCATTGACCCCTGAGATTCATCTCTTATGACTAGGCTCTAGCTGAACCTTGTGCCACTGATCACAACCCTTCCAACCTAGCAGTTCAGCTAGCTTCCCTCCATATCACTATCCACTTATCTAGCCCATGCTTCATCAGTTTGCCTGAGGAGGTTATGGGAAACAGTGTTGAAAGCCATACCACGGTTAATAAAAGAGCATCCACTGCTCTCCCCTTATCCACTAAGCCAGTCAACTCAACACAGAAGGCCAACAGGTTGGTTAAGTGTGATTTACCCTTCATAAATGTATGCTGACTACACACAGTCACATTCTTGTCCTTAATGTGTTTAGAAATGGCCTCTAGGATTAGTTGTTCCTTTGCCTTTCCAGGGATTGAGGTGAGTCTGAACAGTCTGTAGTTCCCCAGATCCTCCTCCTTCCCCTTGAAGAATGACAATTGCTTTCTTCCAGTCCTCAGGAACCTCCCCCAATTGTCATAGCCTGTCAAAGATTACCAAGAATCTCTTCACAATGACAAGCTCCCTCAGCACTCATGGATACATCAGGTGCAATTTTCTCTAACCTAGTCCTCCTCCACTGAGGTGTCTACCTTGCTCTGGGCTTTCCCATGGGTCTCAGAAGCCTAAAGGCAAATTTTACAAAGAGATAGAGAGGAAAAGGTGGCACTGAATACCTAGGCCTCTTCCATGTCCTTTGTCATCATGTCCCCTGCTCCTCTCAGCAGCAGGCCCACATTTCCCCTAGTCTTCTGCTCATGATGTACTTGTAGAAGGCCTTTATTGTCACCCTTCGCATCACTCATCAGATTCAACTCCAGATTGGTTTTGGTTTTGCTAATCCCATCCCTGCATGCTCGGACAGTTCCTCTTTGTACTCCTCCTGGGTCATTTGTCCCTGCCTCCTCTGCTTGTTTTCTTCCTTTTTGTTTCAGTTTAGTCAGCAGCTCCTTGTTCATCTATTGAGGCCTCTTGCCACCTTTGCTTGACTTCTTGCTTGTTGGGATGGACCAGTCTTGAGCTTGAAGAAGGATATTTTTAAAAATGAACCATCTCTTCCTGGACAACTGTAACAGCAACGTATCTATTGCCTCCTTCCTTTCCAGAAAGCCCAAACCAGAGTGCTCCAAAGTACTGACAGCTGAGCAGACTGTACAAGCCAGCCACGAGGTCCTTCCCAATAGCCAGGAGAGAAAAGTATATGGGGAGGTCTGGGGTTATCTTCAGAAATAAGTTATTCTAGGCTTACACACGTTGGCCAGGCAACAGAAACTGCATATGAAGTTATTGCTTAGCTACTGCACATTAAACTGACCTGTGTCAAGGAAGACAAACGCATGGGCACCCATATGGGATCTTCGTGGAGGGGAAGAGCTACACGTGCTCCCGTATAGCCACTTTCCCTGCCACCTTACCAGGAACTGTGGGTAAATCCATCTGCTGTGCTAAGCACACTGGTGTGTTTGCAGGAAGGTTTTACAAGGCTACGGAGAAGGAGGGTCCATTAGCCTGAGTCCCCAACGCAGAGTGGGCAAGTTACGCGTCTGAGATGAAAACAGCATGTGTGCTTTAAGTCTTAAGACAACACTGCCAAGCTAGCCTGGGCTATTTTTCTGGGTGTTGCCCTAACATCTTGATCAGCCACAGAAATGTCTCAGCTGGAGTTTAGTCACGCTTCTGACCCAGACTAGCTGGCACCACTGGGTTAAACAAAGGGCAGCCCTGCCTTGCCTCCTTCCTGCACCCAAATTAATCAATTCATCCTTGCAAATACCAAAAGGATGTGAGCACCTGAATGGAGAGGGGTTATGCCAGGCAACAGGAGATCACAGGGCCAGATTTAAGTTTAAAGTATCAAGAAAATATCCTTATTCAGCAATAGTTTTCCAAAGGAAGTTTTGGACACACTCACCTCTATTTCTTCAGAAATATAAAAATAGATTTGATAATACAGATAAAAATACACCACAGCAAGGAATCCTGTTTTGTCAGAATAATGAAAAGGAAAATGGAGAGTCTTACCCCACTTTAACTTCTATGATTGTTGCTCTAATTATGGTGATCGTAACTTGGAAAAGGGAACAACGCGAGCTCTTCCCCGGCAGCTCGGAGCACGGTGTCAGGGCTATTTTTTACCAATTAACAGATCTCTAGCTTGTCACAGAGAAAATACATTGAGCAACAAGTTGTTTGACTGTCTCAACTCATCACATGATTGGTCTTAAAAAAAAACTTTTGGTTTTGATAGAATAAATTAGCGTGCAAATATGAAACAGCCTTTCACAGAATCCACTCACATTATGTTGTGTATCCTGCATGCATATGTAAAATACAGAATATAATGCACATACAGAGGACTCGCAGTGATTACTAATTGGGTACAAAATGTATATACCATTTCTTTTCTAAAAGCGACAACATTTGTGCTTGAATTACTTGTCATCCAGGTAGCAGGCTGGTGTTCACACTGCTACTTTAAAAACTTATGCAGCTGCACCGAGTTCTGTCTTTCCCGAGATAAAAGCATGTCCTGAATATTCTTTATTCTTCAGGGCTACTAATTTGAACAGACCTGTCACTCTAAGTAGAGGGAGTTGTGGAATATTGACATTCTATTGAATTATTTAAGATAAATTAACAATGTTTCACATCCTAGGAGATTGCTATTTGCAGAAAAAGCCTGACATACTTGTGTTTAGACCTAGTAGCCAGAATGTGGAGAAGTTACAATTTATAAACTATTTTTTTATGCCGCATGGAAATAAACAGAAGACACACCAGCTGACTGCATGTGACTTGCCTCGGCGCTGCAAGCAGAACTCGGTTTTGAATATTTTATTCTGCTTTGTTACAGATGGCAAGGACAGGAGTACTTATGTTATTGTCTTGCGAATTTAAGGCAAACCCAGTCCCTTCCCAGGCAGCGCAGACAAAATGTTGATGACTAGACTCAAAGCTATGGGCTGCTCATTCCCTGTCAGCAGAAGTCATGTTTAGACTTATAAGAGGGTTAGAAGGCATTAGCTCGCTGGCTCTGGAAATCCCAAGGAGGGACCCTAAACACCGCTGCTCTTTCAGGCCTCTACCCTGACCGTAGGCGAGAGCCGAGATACCATAAACCTTTATGGTCACGCAACGCTCCTGTCCGACTGTGCAGAGACACAGATCTTCTCTAAGGCTAGCTAGTTTGGAGCAAAAGTTCGCAAATGAAGAGGCAGCATTAATTCTTAATGGGTGCCAGTGCATAGGAGTTCAAGCCTAGATATTCATAATGTTCACAGACAAAAAAATAACACGGCTGGGTGAATCACCACCATAATTCCCTCGGCGAATTATGGGCTTGAGCTGATGTACAGAGAAATGCTGTCCAGGACTCAATGCCAACTCGCTCTGGGTGGGTATGCTGCCTTTCAAATCCTCACCAGACAGACTGTGGAACATTAGCATGGAAAGCCCTACATATACATATATATATACACACACACATATGCAGATATGTCTGTGTATATGTATAGTATTTATTTGTTTTTATGCATGTATATACGGATGGAGAGAAACTTCTGAAGCAACTCCCTTCCCCAGACACTGGCAAACACTTTTCCTTTTTCTTTTAACCTTTTATGCGAAATGCAGAGCAGATGTTCAGAGGAGAAGAACAGTTGAAGAAAGATATCCCCAAAGAGCAGGAGACAGTGGCCATGTCCACTTGGTGTCATCAGTTGGGTGTCACCAGGAACTGAACGACCAGTGAGGTGCCTTTTCTGCTCACACTGAGAAGTGACCCTGGCAGTGGTGGGTGTCCATGGCAAGCTGGAGAGGGAGCAGCAGCACAGGTGCTGGTGACGTGGATGGTGGGACTGGGAATGGGGCTGGGCACAGGCTCCACATTCCAGGAAGGAAGCCCATCCCTCCCATTCACCCAGAGACCTTTGAACACGGAGAGGAGCAATTCGACATCTGACAGGCCACCAGGGGCACAGTACCCCATTTGCAAATATAATGCTGAGTCACTAACCATGCCCAAGCGACTGACGTTGGGAGATTAGTCTGAATTTATGGCTAAGGTCCCTCATTTTTCTTCATCATGGCAATGACTCATTTCCTACCCACAGGGGCGAAGGGCTGGCTATAAAACCTCCCATTGTTTCTCTCACATACCTGGTAAGAAGGGGATTAAAATGGGCATTTACTTGTGCTCCCAGTTTCTGCGGAAAATTATGTAGGAGGAGTCTGGGGGAAGATTTCAAAGACAGGAGTGTGTGCGTGTGTGGATGTGGAAAGAGGCTTTGAAAGGAAAAGAAGAAAAAACCCAAATGGACCTAATCTTCAATTCAGCATTAGTGGGATTATCTTTCATATACAAATGGATATAGATGTATAATCTTACAGACATAACCATAAGTATATAGGGAGCCAGGCAAAGCGCACGTGCCCACATGAACATGTACCTGCTGAGGCTGATGCGAGCCCTTGGTTACTTCATCCCATCCCACCTGTGTTGCCATATTCACTCTTAAAGTTTGAGTCTCTCAGAAGCCTTAAAGAGCTTCTTTCCCAGACCCAATATGCCACTTACACTTATTTTATCTTTATCTTTTTTTTTTAATGAAAACCCCAGAAATATATTCACACATGTTTTTGAGGTTCTGATTTGGAAAAAAAAAAAAAAAACAAAAACAAAAAAAAACCCCCAAAAAACCAACCCAGTCATCAGCTAGGGAGAGATTTTAAAATCCAACATCTCCAAGCTCATTAGAAATTACAAAACCAAAGCATTTTATCATTGATTAGATAACCAAAAAGAGCCTAAAATACCAAATTTTGATCATCCATCACCTCAGCGTGGAACAAGTATTTTAAATTTCAAATACTGCATGTTTCCAAAATGCTGTTGGTTTTATGAATGATCTACAGTAGGATCAATACAGTTGGAGTCACGCTAAGAAAGAAGCTAATTTTACAGAAAAGAGGGGGAGACCACGTCTCAGTAGCACTAGAGAAATCCTCTCTTTTATTTTCTTTTGAACAGTTTAAATAGAGCTTTGCTACCACTTGTTCCTCACCATTTAACTTATCAGTCCCCAAATCATACTAATTAAGCGTTTATTATACATAGTAAACCACATAAAGAAACTTCTTGCTCAGGAAAAATGCCAAATGCTACATGGAGCTCTGGCAAAGTCTTCTCCCACCCTCCGTGAATCATTAGGCTTTTAAAAGAGCAGTATGATCCAGAAAAAGAACTGACATAACAACTCTGTCTTTTTCAACACATAGGTTTCCTATTATGTGTACTTAACAACTTATTTGGAGCATCTTCACACCACAATGGCCGTAACAAGTACTTTGAAGTACCAACCTTAAAATAAAGAGCTTATATACACAATTGAAATGATTGCAGCTCAGTAGTTACCAAGCACCAGCTGAGCTTTTGCACCTCAGCTGATGTGTGGCACTTTATTAACTCCCAGTAATCCATACACCTAAACTGGGATTAACCACATTTTATCTGCAGACAGCACTGAACACTTCTTTCCTACCAAGCTTCCCAAGTTGGGTGTCCAGCATTACTTCTCATTTTGGAAAATCTGGCCTACACACTCATGGCATTTAATTCTTGCCGGTACCACCATCGCCACCAAAGTACAGAAAGCAAGCTCAGGAAGCAATCCTTCTCCAATTCCCCGTTATTAAACAGAAGAGTTGATTACTGGCTGGTAGAGTAGGAAATACTTGTTATTTTGCTATCAACTGCTGATACAGATGGAGCCCCAAGTAGTATTAGATATAAAATATACACAAAGGCACTAAAGTAACAATAGTAACATGAGGACATTATAAAGGAAAAAAATACATCTTAACATAGATATTTTCATATTTCCCCTCTTTGCCACCCTAGTTGTGGTGTTTAGTGATACCAATGCAAGAATGAGGAAGAAATCAGCTTAATCTTTCAGTCCTCAGACTGGTTTTTATACACCCAACAGCACAAGGCCAAAACCCGCAAAACTGAAACATATAAATTGGGCAAATACGGATCCAAAATGTCACTGAGAACAGTATATGGAAATGCTTCATTTTTTTATGAACATATTCTCAGAAACATACTTTAAAATAAGGCTTTAAATACAACATATTTCTGTACATCTGCTTTGCCACACTAAAAAAAATAAAAAACTGTATTTCTTGGAGGCCACTGTGTTCTCTGGGGGTATGAGAAGAACATGACTAGTGAAGAGATTGTACAATTGAGAAACTAGAAGAGCTTCAAAAATTGCTAAAGAAAAGAAATCTGAAGAATCCTGTGCTAGTGTTCTCTCTCTCTCTCTTTTTTTTTTTTTTAAATATAAAATGTAATAAGCAGGAAAACCTTAAATTGCAAGGCCTTCAGTCAGGTCATGCTGATCTCAGTATCTTTAGTTCTCATCCATCTTACCCGACACCGAAGGTGGTGCACCTTTGATGTGAACTAATTACATTCGAAACATTTTGTCAAACAGCTTAATGCAGATGCCAAATAAGCTCTGTCTGTCTAAACAGGGCTTTAGACAACTTATCACTTTCAGTGTTAACTAAGAGCTAAGTTCCACTTCAAATAGAATATTATGCTGCACAGAAAGAGATCTGCATATAAAACTTCAGAGAGAAAAAGGGTTAAAAAGCCACATTATTGGGTTGTTGTTTTTTTTTTAATTCAATACTGCTACATTCCCATTGTCCTGACTAGAACGGGCATCACTGGGTATGGGTGTGTATGCACATATGTGCAACAACAAAATACACAATGCCGAAAGCAACATTTCTTTTATCTGATAAAACTATCTACATGACAAGAGGAAGTGTTTTAGGACGAGGCATTCTGTCTGCTGTCTGCAGCAGCATTTCAAGATCTCCTCAAACGAAACTTGTTTATTAAAAATGTATTAAAAAGAATAATTATTGCAAAGCAAAAAACAATGGGGGGGGGGGGGGAACAACCAAAATTCTGCACCCCAAGCACTGGAGCCTGGGGTGCTGGAGGGGAGAGACAATTGTTCTCCTGAACAGGGGAAGACAGGGGAGAAAGACACAGCAAGGAAAGGCTCTGAAGGGGACTGGAGTTCACTCACCACATTTCTTAAGAAATCTCCTATTCCTTCTGCAAATACTCCTATTTGTTTAAAACAGCTCTGCTGTCTTTTCTTAAAAAAAAAACAAACAAACAAAAAAAAACCCTAACACTGACAAATCAAAAATACATATTCCAGCATGTCTTGATGAAACAACAGCCCTCCCCACAACAGCCATTCTCATTAGACCAGTTTTCTACTGGGTGTCCTCATCCCTCTCCTTTGATGCATGAGTACAATCCCTTCTTCTTCTTCCATCAGTTTTGGCTCTTAAGCATGCGAGTAGTGATCTGAAACCCTTCGCTATAACTTCTGCACAAGTTTTCAGCAGGGTCTGGTTCACAGAAGATTTCTTCTTTTCAAGCAGAAGGGAAAAGTTACAAGTTTTCCCACAGTTTCAAAAATAACAAGTATACTGTCCAGTAGACTCGGATACATCTCCTTTTAAAAGTTCACATGCATTTGGAAAAATGTTGTTAAAACTGGCTAGAACGGATCTGCTTTTGAAAGCAGGGAGCACTGTACAGTTCCTCTTATACTGGTGAACATTGCAGCCTCTTAAAATATAAACATTATATACCATGACAAAGGAAAAAAAAGCTAGATTGTTTCTCCCATTTAATGCCATTGTAAGCCTACAACAACATCCTAGTCCCATCTTTTCCCAGTTATTCCTGTGTCCCCCTGTTTACATTAGCAATATCTGATCTGTCCTATGTTGACCTGGAGAGAGCAGCTGGTGTGGGGTTCAAACTAATTGAAGGGGCAGGGGGATGAAAGGAAAAAAATGTTTTTAACAGCCCAGTTCTCCACTTTGGTTCACGTATGCCCTCACACAAGGCAGACGGCAAGAGCTCTTCCAACAGCACCAATGGCTGGACTAGTTTAAATCCTTGTGAATCTACAGCATCCTCTGGTTATCTTGCTTCTTAGCATCTGAGCCAGCTATGAAACTAAAATTAACTATCTGATAATTAAATAAAAGGTGATAGTCAAGATATACACTTTCAATTGCAGAAAAATTAATCTCTGCTTGCTTGCCTGGGAATTTAACTGGATTCTCAAGACATTACCAAGTCTCATAAAACCTTGCAAATGGCACAAATATGGAGGTTGCTCCGCTGCTCACCTCCTGTCCTCTCACTTGACTTCTCTTTTTTTTGCCAGAGCAGCTCTGTTGCAGTCTCCAGCATTTAAAATCATCTGCTGGGGGCACACAGGAGAGACCTGGCAAGCTTCCTACGGGCTCTCAGGACATCCATACCTCCATCCCTACCTGGGCAATGCTCTTCACTTGGTTCTTGCCATTGTCCTTCTCCGCAAGTCACTAAACCTTACCTAGGTCCTACCTTCACTTCTCCTGCATTACCGTGCTGTGTCCCTGCAGTTCCTCACACAGTGAACTTCCAACCATCTCTACAGGGAGCCCATAATACTCAAAGAAACCACTTCTAATATCGCCTGCTCTCTCTAGCAAACTCCCCAACCCAAAGGCACCAGTCTCTGCCAAGAGCAACAGATTAAAACCAATTTAAGAATTTAGGAGAATGTTTCTGAGTTTTGCAGAGCCAGTGTGTGCTAGGAAAGCAAGACTGCCTCATTACGCGTTACCCTGTCACAGCCTTCCACATTTGGCCTCATTTGAAGACTCTCAGCTTCCAGGAGAAAATTGCATTTATCAAGTTTGAGTATGACTAGGTTTCTAAAGGTCAATTTTAGGCTAGAAACAGGGAGGTGGCCTGCAAGGAGGACAAACCCATATCTCTCCCTCCCCTTACTGTAAATGGCAAGCAATCAACCTGTGGAATTCACTGATGCAGGGGTCAAAGACAAAAACCTGTGGGTGGATAATTTTACAACCATTAACGACACTTACAGTTACGCAGAATCCAGCAGTAAAAAGGCCACCAAAGGCCACAATTTTAGGGTGTAATCTATTTGCAAGTGGCTCAGGAAAAGACGGTCCCCACTGGTAGCACCCCACACAGGCACACATACAGACAGACACACGCAACTGGGTTCTTATCTGCAAAAACTTGCGCTTAAGAAGTTATCCATCTCCTTAAACACTTGTGATATCTATCCCCTTGCTAGAAAGGGGACTGGCCGTACACTCTTCTCTGGTATGTCACATCAGCCACCACCAGGAGAAGGGTAGCCATGAGAAAACCGGTGGCCTGAATTATCCTTTCAGTACGTATTTCCCTGCTACACCAATAAAAACAAGCTACAGCAGAGGTCAGGAAAAGACATCCCACAGCAGAACGGCAAGTAATGAAAGAAGGGTGCAAGACAGTGATGTTGCTCCAGGATCAAAGTGCTACTCAGTAATCTCCATTATTGTGCCTTGTTGGTATTTTAAGCAAATCAATCTGATCTCATCGCTGTGCCTACTAATGTTTTAAAATGCAAATAGCAGTTTCTTATTATAGTACCTAGATTTCTCTCCTGGAAACGTCTTTATAATTCACATCTTATTAGCCACAAGAATTCCAATTACACATCTTCTCTTCTAATTCCTACCAGCCGATTATTAGCATTAGATGATAATAGAGTATTTTCTGCTAATATATTTCTTAATAACTTCAAACTGCAGAATGCCTTTGTGGTCTAATAATTGAATAACTGCACTGAAGAGAGTACTAAATTACTGGAAAATGTTTTACTTTTAGTCTTCAGTACTGTTCAAAAACATGGAATATTTAAAATGTGCTCACAGTTTAGCTGCATTCATCAGGCAAGTCTTATTTGCAAGCAAAGAAAAATGAAACCAAATTGTTTAAAGATCAACACATAATAATTCAAGTTTCTGGAGGTTTAAAGGGGGAAAGAGGTAGAAGACAGCTACATCCACATGCACAAATAGATGATACAAGGTTTAATACTGGGAAGAGAGCGCTGGGTTTCTGGGTTTTGTTATCAGATCTCTTGTGTACGGGATGATACCCTAAGACATGCATTCACAACACAAGCTGGTATCAGCTGCTAATTTACAGAACATTTTCCTTTAATTTTGAGGACCATTAACAAGAAACATTAAAGCAAGAAATCAGAAAAGACTCGGAGAATGATGAACACTGGAGACCACTGTGACAGCAGAAAACATCCTCATATGTTTATGTTGCAAAACTTAACCACTAAAACAAATTATGAGTAATGGATCCTGCGGTGTCGGGGACTCTCTAAATTAGCCATTGACTCCTGCAGAAAGAGTAGAGCTCTAGGGCTGGGATAGGCACTGCAAGTCACAACTAAGGAATGATAATGGGAAGCATGAGGTAGCTTGAAGTTCATCTTCCCTCATCCTTCCAGGCTCATAGTGCCACCCCTGCTTCTCTTCCCCCCAGCTCTCCAAAACCTGCGCAGGGGAACCCATTGATTGAGCCATGTGCCTAGATAAATAGTATCTCAACTGGGAAGAGTTCAAGGTAAACACTTCAACTGAAGAAGAAAACAAGCAAGGAATGGGGGAAAAGAGTTCACCTCTTTATGCGGTATCCTGTGTGGTGCAAATACACCCAATTAGATGTGTCCGTGTAATTTTCACATCAAACATCATGAACTCCATACTCAGCTCCCAAGGCAACTAATTGCATTGCTCACAGTGGATTTTCCCAAGTTTTTAAGAACACTGCCGGCACTCTTCAATAAAGCCATTTAACATAACAGAAGGTTAAAGTGAGACACAAACACTTGCTTTTTTTAATTTACACCTTTCATTTACTTCCACAGAAATGTCAGGAAAGGGCTGAGATATTGTGTGATGTACTGTCATGTATGCTTCCTTTTAAGAGCTGGGTTAAAAGAAAAGGCTTGGATTAAGAGAATGTAATCAAGATCTATACCTTTAACAAATTTTTAGACAGTCAGAAGAGGGTGCATGCTCAAGGGCATTGATCTTAACGTGCCTTCAGAACAAAGAACGAGCGTCCTATCTTACATATTTACAGACATGAAAACAGGTGGTGGGGAAAATCTGCAAATGTAATGACTTTAGATGATCTTTTTCATAAAATCACGTAGAACCGGCCTTCACCGCAAGGATCAGGCTAGTAAAATACTGTTTGTTCATATTACACTGAGCACTCCAAACCTTCCCAGCATGAGAAACTATTAGCCTTTATATCATTATATTTATGCAGTTGTAGCAATTTTTTTGATTAATACCCTTCACGAACCCCTAAGCTACAGAAGATGCCTTTTTTAAGTAGGTATAATACTACACAGTGCGGGGAGAAGGAAAGGCAGTGTCGGATGCCCTGATCTGACAGTACTTTATAGGTTGCATTTTCAGCCTGCAGGGCTTCTCCAAGGGTGGTACTTAGATCCAAATTCAGGGAGCTGTTTAAGCACGTGAACGATCCCATGGATCTTACCTCTTGCATCAGAAACGTGGTTTCAGCACCCAGCTGAACTACAGCCCTAACTGCAACTCGTCTGTTCTGGGCACCCCGGCTTGCTCTCCTCCTTCTTTTTGGTAGCACCCCATCCTCCTCCATTCTCCAAGAGGCAGCTGCTACTCAATGTAAAAACCAGAGGTCCATCTCCTCCAACATCAACACCACCTTCTTCCCCCCCTGCCTCCCAAAGACATTTGCATAAGGATGATCAAACACTACAGAATAATTACTGCCCTCCTGTTCCCCCTCTTCCAAAACCCCATTAAGAAAACTTCCCCCACATAAACTACCAGAGCGATCCAGATATCCTGGAAACGCAGCAAATAGCAGAGATGTTTTCAACACGCAACGAAGACCCCAGTGGGCTCAGGAGAGCCACCAGCAGTGCTGCCAAGGCCCTGTGTCACTGCAATTTATTTTAATGTGCAAGCGCTGTAATTTACAGCCACGCTAGATTAGCGCACCCAGAGTGGGGAGAACCCACGGCTATTATAAAAATCATATAAATAAGGGGTTTAATTAAAAACATTGTGCAACGCACAAAATGATTACTTAAAGGAGTAAGAAGGAGGGGGCTGAGGTTCTCCCTTGCATTTTTAAGAACAGTTTTTGAGAAGGAGCAGGAAAGACAACAGAAACAGTGGAGAGGTACACCATAAAACTTCTCTGAAAGGAGTAATGCCAAAAATAAAGTGCGTGGGAAAAAAATCCCAAGGTTTCCTAAAGGAAGATGGACATTTTCTTAACAAAAGAAAGGAAAATTAAGCAGTTATGACAATAAAACCTACTCAGGTGTCAAATTTATCTCCACCAGTGTGTTACTGCCAAGGAGGCACTCCAGTTAAGTGTCTCCTGACATCCCTTTAGCCAAGAGCCTCCCAGATCTCCTACTTTGCCACCCAAAATTTTGCCAAAATGAACTCCACAGGGAAAAACAGGGGAAGCCAAAACAACACTGACACTGGCTAGCAGAAAGCAGAAGCGTGTCCCACAGCTGTTCACGATGTTTAATAAACAGGAGAGGAAAGTCTAGTGTTTAAATTACAGAAGTAAGTTTATAGTGAATAATATAAACTTCTATTGGCAGCACATGGGAATGAAGTCACTGAAGAGCCTGTACTGTAGCCCTGATGGCCACTGCTCTGGGAGGGTTTCCTCAGAGGAATTGAATTCATACATCCAGAGTGACATGGACAAAGCCGGGGCAGGAAAAAAATAGGAAATGTAAAGAAAAGTTCATGCTCCTGTGAAAGTACCAAGCTTCCATTCATTGGCATGGCATCGTACCAGGGCAAGGAGGTTGGGGCTTCAACCGTGATCCAGGAGAAAGGAGGGAAGAGCCTAGAAAGGTCGGCCAGTGTGGTTGGCCGATGTAAAAATTGACATTTCCAATACAGGCTGGGCATGCTGACCCACCACAGACCTCCCCAGCCACGGCAGCATGGTAGAAACCCTCAGCAGAAGGGCAACCGGGGCTGCAGCAAGGCAGCCCAACCTCTCTCAGAAGGGTGCGAGCAGACTGCAGCCACTGTCTCTGCCTGTGGGTTGCAGTAGAGACAACGCATTCATTTTCCCGTGCCTTGCGAGGGCACTCCCTCTTCCCCCCTACCACTCCACACAAGACCACTAGCACTGTAAATTAAGTGCGATGTGTAAGTAGTTTCATTCACCCTTCGAGAGGTATGGGCCAAACCAAGGCGCACCGCTGTCAAGAATCCTGCTGCCTTAGCCAAACTCAAATCATTTTATTTCTGGTGTTGTTACCCAAAGAAATTGCCTATTTAACAGATGAGAACAGCACTGTAACAGAGACCAGACACTTGGAAATTTAGTACAACACATGAAACAGTGTCTCACAGAATGGTAATTAAAAAAATGAACAGAAAATTGACTTGGCGAAGAACACTGTCATATGGCTAAAATGCACAAGCTAAGCATATGTTAGGCATTGTACAGCGTACCGCATGGGTATCCCAAAGCTTGGTGCTAGGATAGCCTGGAAATATCATTATCTGAATGGGGTTTAGAGCCAAAATTAAAAAGGAAATCGCTCCTTCTATTTAGTAGGAGAGAAAAACGATACAGGAAGATCTCAAAAGTATTAGGGACATTAAAGGGAATAAAGCAGCATATGTATTTGTTGAATACCCCTTAGCACATAGGAGTGTTTGGAATAATCTAAATTACCCATTTGAACCAGGAGGGAGGAGTTTATCGTTTATTGGAGGGGGGGACTTTGGTGCTGGCAGAGCCCAAAGCAGAGAAGGGACTGTCATACGACCAGCTACAGGAGAAAGGAAAACCACTTCTGAACCCATGCAAAAGTTTCACAAAACAGTGAGGTGACAAGATAGAGCACAACAATGTCTGAAGCCATCACACTCCAGCACCCTGAGAGCATTACTGGCAGTGAAATTACATTATATTTACAACATCTACACCTGACCCTCTACCACATCCGCTCATGCACAGACACTTGCATACGTGCAACATGAGCACTTGGCACCAATGGAAATAGCTGGTCTTGATAAAACAGAGTATCTGTATATTTAACCGAGTACAGTGTGGGCAAATTATTTTGCCTGTTATGGTTGGTAGCATTATCCTGAAATTCCAAAAGCACATTTGTAAATCACAAACACATCTCCAGCTACTTTTCTTGCTGTTATAATCTAAGCATTAGAAGAACACATACGTTGGATTTCAAGCCTGGACTCCTAGAGAACTACAAAGGATCCAGTTTGATCAAGAAACTGCAGGCTTTTAAATACTAACTCTCTTCAGAGACAGTGCCTGACAGGGACAGCTTCAGGACAGCCTATACAAATTACTCTAGAGACCATGGTTTTTCCTGTCCCTCTCTGAGGGTTGTCAGGTCACAGTCAGAGTCCAAAACGCCATCACCTTCTCTGACAAGGCAACCTTCTGGGCGCCTGGGGACAGTCTAGCACATCCATCGCGTATTTGCTTGAGAAAAACAGTGAATTTCAATGCTGTCACTTACGTCACACTAGAAACAGAATGAGATGTACAGCCCGCCTCCTCTAATGATTATGCCATCACAGAAGCGATGTAAATCTAAGCTTTCACTGCTGCCTCCCAGAAGCAAACATGGAATCCTGCAAATGGCTTTACCTCCTCTGCAGCTACACAGCCCTGGACTGCTGGTCTCCATGCTCCAAAGGCAGTGAAGGCTCAGGAGGTAAGCTAAAGGCTTGTGAACAAGTGCACATCTCGTGCCATCTTCCCTTGACTGCGAGCACTATGTAATTAAGACAGAGCACCAAAACGAGTCATGAACACCCAGAAGAGGACAGGCAGACAAGAGGACTTCAAACAATACCCCACAGAGGTAACCCAAGAAACAGCACTGACCAAAAAGAAGTAAGAATGAAAGCTTAAGAGATACTTGAATTAAAATTTAATAAATTGAAAGTGTTTTAAATTATATATTTTAAAATGCTGAAAAAGAAACCCCTAAATGTTTTAAGAATATGACATAGATGAAGTAGGTTGAGGGAGAGGGAAGAAGAAGAATCACTTGGCCCAGTCTAGAGTATCTCCCCACAGCTCCAAGTGAGGACAGCACAGGAGGGATGGAAGCACCAGGACAGAGCTGGAAGGGGCTATTTTAAGAGCAAAGGCAACAACAGCCTCAACAGCAGAAAGCAGAAATGGCTGTTAGAAAGGGAAGGAGGGCTGCTAGCATGGACTAAAATTAATATCCCCTCAGGAGGAGAAAAGAGAGGATTTCACGCTTCTGAGCGCTTGTGTGCGATGACAGGGGACAAACAAACACAAGTTTGATGTAGACTGTAGGTGCACAGAAATCCATGAGCAAAGCACAACATATAAACCTTTTCATATTCGAATCACAACCAAAGGCAAAAGGCATGTTTTGCTCCAGTGCAATGCATTTTACTTCTTCCCTTGTGCTCATTCAGCTCGCCAGGGAGGCAGACCCAGTACTGCTCATCGGTCTTTTATTTTTCTCCATTCACTTTATCCGTCGACGGGCTGTGCAGAAAAGGTGAAGTTTTCTTTTGTCCCAGCCTGGACACAAAACCTGCACAGATCAAGTTCTTCTGAAAAACCTACTGAAACACCTAGCAAGAACACAACACTGGCTAAAAAAAGCTGAGGGCTGATAAAATCAAGTCTCACATGAGCTTGTTTCAGGTGGCCGTGTGAGGGAGGAAACTGTTTCTTTAAACAATGGGCCACCTGCCACCTACAGAATTTGCATTAAACATATCCGTGACTCAGGTGGTGAAGTGGTGCAACATCGCTGGTTAGGGACCAGATCCAAGCATATGACCAAGAAACAGTGGACTGGAATCAACAACTCTAGTGCCACCAAGAAGGATCTCCCCAGCCGGTACCACACAACAGACAGGACTGGGCAAAACCCAGTGGGTTCTGCCACCAACCTGAAGCCTCTCAGTGGACTTTAGCACTCTTAATTTTCTGGGAATTGTAAAAACGTGTTTCTGTGCTCGTTCAGCTTTTTCCAGGACACATCAGTTCCCCCTGGTTTCTTTCAATATTCTGGAAGCTGTAAGGCATTGGTAGATAAAACAGCACACATTGTCACCACCCTGGGGTGTAGCATCATCTGCCTTGGCACTCCTCTTGTCCATGTGGGAGAGGCGAGTATTTGGTGGATATCTGGCCACCCAAAACATCTGCATGACAACTGAATTTGAGCGAGGCATCAATCCCAGCATTCAAACGCTGCTCCTTGAACAAGCAATACGGACACAGAGCAGCCATTTTTAACCTTTTTCCATTTTCTGATGGAAGGCGGAGGTCCTAGAGGGAGAAGGTGAGTCCACCAACAACAGGCTTTTCCTTAATTATCTTTACTTCCCATATTACAACCTGCTTAGGAACAGGCCACCGATGGTCACAAGTCAACAGATGACAAGTTGGAGGCCCCTGGCCTGAAGTCTCAGTTCCATCCAATGCTGAGCAACAAAGAGAGATGAAGCGTGACCCTGAACTAGAGCACAAAAGATGTTTCAGTGTTGATGGATACTCAGCTGAACATAAGGCGGTTTTACTGTAGGCTGCCTTTAGCAGCTCGCCTTTGTTGTGTTACAGGAGAACAAACCCCACAGCGAGCTCAAAGCTAATTTAGTTGGTTGATTTGATTGTAAATTCCAGAGGCCAGATTTGGTTGTCAGTTGCATAAAACACAAAAACAACTATTTCAACAGAATTACTCCACATGCCTGGCCCTTCGTCTCAACCAGTAATAGGGCAGATGCTGGCAAGATAAAGAGGCCATCTATGCTATCATTAATGAAGTTTCAGGTAAAACATGATGCAACATTATTTCAAAATACTGACATATTGCTACAGGTATTTGGTGCTCTTCCCTTAATTACAATTGCTGGAGAGCACTTTTTTCTCTCCAACATTTGCTTGCCTGAAACCTAATGGCTGTGTTAGAAAGCTTGCAGCTGGATGGGCTATTTTTCTTTACTCATCTCTGTCATTAGTGTGCAAAACTTACAGAAAGGAGAATGGACTCTTTTTTGGATAGACAGAGTCTAGACCTCCTCCAAAGAATTACCGGAGAAGTAAGGGGGTATCTCATCTGCTAATTCATCCGTTGTACAAACTCTGCCCTCTATTAAACAAAAGTTGTATTAAAGCAATTTACCCATGGCCCCCCTTTCCTTGATTTCTTTGCAGCACTTTCATAAGATAAGCTTCCTCATTACCAATAGAGCCGTGGTTGTCAAAGAAGCCAGTTGTTAAACAACACTTTGCAGTGATGTTATTAAGGCTTCCGGATAAAAGCTGCTAACAAGGGCAAAATAACTGCCTGGCATTTCCATCCGAGATGCTTTCCAAAGCTCAGTAGGTCACGCTTCAAGGAGGTCTGCCTATTAGGGCACAGCAAACGGAGACTGAAGATAACGTTGCCCACAACCCCCCAGCTAAGGTAGATATTCTCCATCTTCCATGCTGTTGACTGGTTTGCAATAAAGCAGCGAACTGACAGCCCAGCAGAGATCCCACAACCCACAGTCATGAAGGATGTGAAAATATCAGATCCACCAGAAAGTTAATATCTCACCCAGGCTTACAACAGGAACAAGAGTAAGACAATAATTACCATGGGCCACAAAATGGGACTTGTAGTCCCTGGCCATTTAACCATTATTCCAGAATTTCACAACTAATGATACAAAACCCCAAAAGTTAGTTTAAGAACTTTGTTAGAAATTAACAAGACTTATTGCCCCTGCAAGAGCTTTTGTTCTGTTACAGTTGTGTCAGACCGATTACAACATACTCTGATTTTGGACATTAAAACATTTAGTCCCAACCAGCATTTTCATAAATCTGTCTTAGTGATTTCATATTAACAGAAGTTATTTAAGGTTCTCAGCTGCAGCATGAATGTGAGCAGTCCATACTCACGCTGGCAGGACTTCTCACTGACCCAAAATGGTGAGGTCCCACATGCAAGGGGCATGATACGGGGCTGTTATTGCTACATTATCTTGATAACAAAACTAGACTGTAGTTCTATGGAGAGCTATACTGAGAAAACAAAAAGATTTAAATAAATATAAAGCTGCTAGGACACGTGCAGAAAAGAGTTAAATTCAGATTTACTGAATGAGCAGGAAAGTAGAAATACTGATCCCAGTACCTACAGATACATTGGTACTGGTTCAAAGAGGAGTTACCCAATTATCATTTTTCTAAATACTGTAAATACCCAAATTTCAAGAAAATAATTTGCTTACTTGTTATTTTCCATTTTCATTCTAATTTGAAACACCAACTTAGTTAACAAACAATCCTTCCAGAAGGAGAATAATGGTGGGAACTCTTGTACTATCTGATTTTAAACAGGCACACTCATCAGTGTATCTTTCCAATTTCCTAATAAGGACTGTGCAACACCCAGAAATTCCAGTTCCTTCAGGGAATCCATCCTAGATTTTTGTACTGAAACTCACACACGCTGTGAAAAGACTTGGGGGTAAAGCAACTACATGTAGGTTTTTAGTACTGATGATGCCCTAGTGACAGTGCCTTCTGCAGCTAAAAACACCAGGGACACCAGCCACTGATGGAGTTCCCATCCTGCAAAACACTGGGACTGCGTTTACTGGAATGGTTTTACCAGAGATGAGTAGTTCCATTTTAAACACTTCAAGGCAGGGACCAAACCTCTAGGAGTCTGCACGGCAAATTACAAGTGACCACAACTATGAAATCTTGTACTATGCCAGAGACCACGTGGGGCTGTGGGATCTATTGTCTACAGACCCTATTGGAAAATGGATGAGCTGGTTTTGTGGTGGAAACCCCCTCCCCTCCGAGAGTACCAGATTTTTCAAATCATGCATTGACATTCGCATTCCCACCACCCCTGCCAACAAGCTCGAGTTGACTGCTTCTTCTTCAGTATATGGTGTTTGTTTTCACAAGAGCAATGATGCTACTCCAAACAGTATTTGGGGCAGATATGGACGATAAAGAAAGGAAAAGGACATTGAACCAGTCAGTGGAGTCTGAAGCCA
This sequence comes from Numenius arquata, assembly GCF_964106895.1. NCBI lineage: Eukaryota > Metazoa > Chordata > Aves > Charadriiformes > Scolopacidae > Numenius > Numenius arquata. The sequence goes on along the minus strand of NC_133590.1, from coordinate 7,825,973 downwards.
CCTGTTTCAACAGCTTACCAATTCAATTTCTTGGCTTCCTTAGTTTCAGGAGTTACCTAAGAACCCGATGCTTTATTTCATCCAGTCTCACCCTATTCCTTGCATACTAGAAAGATCAATCACATCTGAAGACAGTGTGCTCCCCTCCAGTTCTCTATGCTTCAATTCTCAGTATAAACTGGAAAATCCTTCATGACTCTACCCTTCCACAGGTACCCAGAGGTGCTAACTTAAATCACTTCTCATGCTTTATCCATGAGAACATCTTTGCTAAATACAGCCTCTAAAGCTTCTACAAAGACCTGCATGCTCTCTGTTGACCATAAGGAATCAAGACAGTTAACAAGCTAGTCTTACACAGGCTTGGTATTAGCAGTCATTGACAAATAACTCACCTATCTTCTCTAAAAATAATTATAAACAGTGTGTATTGCCTGTGTAAGTACACTGACAGCATACTACTGCCCTAGTCTACACAGACCTTTACACTTTGTCGGTCTTACTGAGTCACCAGCTCCAGGAAAGCTCAGATGCTCAGGAGGCACCATAAAGCTCAGGTAGGGATACCAGCCTGGGTCACAGACGCTGTTAATGGCATTGGCATACTTCTACACTCAGTGTAATTAGCAAGACAAATTAGCCCAGATGCCATACCAGAGTGAGCAACGTAATTCTGAATTGGTTTGCACTGAACTGTGACGTTCAGTGTGCAGGAGGCCAAACTCTTCTGGTCCTTTGTATTCCTTCTCATCCTCCCTCTCTCATGCTCTCCTCCCATCAGACCCACAGGATTCACAATAAAGCAAGGAAAAGCCATCACAAATATTCAGCTTGACATTCTGCATAATACAGGCACTGGTTATTTTTGTACAAGCCCAAATTAAGTCCCACCTAATGCAGCGTTACTAACATTTTGGAGCAGGGAACACAAACTTGTACAGGGTCAGTCAGCGACTGATGAGAGCCCGGGTGGCTGTGACCTGCCCACACCGGGCACGAGAGCAACGCAAATTATATGGCAATATTTACACGTAGACATAGATCTCCTTACACATATGTATGGGTGGCACATACGCATGTGCATGCACAGAAGCCAAGTTATCTGACCTCAGTCAGATACTATCTGCAATTCAGGACAGAACAGAAGAATTTACTTTGCTTCAATGCTATCAGAGAATGCTTTTTGCCAGAGCAGCTCACTATATTGTATGATAACTGAATGAAGCTAATTTTCAGTGGATTCTATCTAACAGCTCTTAACTGATAGAAATAGTTCAAGGTCTTCAAAGTATACAGTGTTGCCTAGCCCCCGATTCACACATTCTGCTAATAACTGCCAGACAATTGTATTGAATTTATTCAAAAACCATTAGCCGCAGAAATTCATATTCTTCGATTCTGCCTTCAGATACATGCTATATTACACTTATATTAAGGTTAATGTGCAATGCCAATTCTTTCACAAAGGAGCTGCAAGCATATTTGAAGCTACAGTATCTCTTACTAAGGTGTCTGTTTTACAAGTTTATTGTTTCTCTCGCGCAATTCCCCTTTCATCCCTGCCCCTGCCAGGAGAGCTGGGCTGAAAAAACGGTGAGAACATTAGAGCAAATACAGGCAGATATTAAGGAAAGTATTTGAGACATTCTTTGTACAGCGTGCATATGCTACCAGCATTACAAGCATTTTTCTTTCATCTGCTCCTTCAGAGATGAGCCTCCAAAATACTTTAAAACCGCTTTATAAATATCCTTCGAAAAAACCATCATCACATCTTCAGAGCGCTGGTGTGTTAAACGCCTGCCACCGAAGAATGATGTTAAAATCCGGGAGGAGTCGGAGGTGGAAGTTGAGGAGGAGAAGTAACAAGAACTCAGGAATGTTTAAACAAGGGAGCCTCAGTGAGAGGCTGGGGCATGTGGGTACTTTATAGAGAAATAATACACACGTACCGTTTATGTTATAAAAAATGTTACAGGTAGGCAGGCTTCTGTAATTTATCTAATACTCTTTTATATTCATGCTTCCTTGGGTTTCATGCAATTTATTAAGTTTTCAGCCTTGCCTGCAGCAAAAAGGATAAACAAAAGCAGATGTGAAACTCTCTTTTTTTTAAGGGCCCGCCAACCTCCTGCAAAGCCTGTAACCAGCTGGGCGAAGGCTGATTCCCATCAGCTCTGCACTCACCACTCCAACTGCCCCCTCCTCTTGCAGCAAGCCCCAGGCTGAGCCCTGAAGTGGTACTCCATGACCCATGGCACACCAGGCAGGTCTGGCCTCTTTAGAAAGAGCCAGTTCCCCTCTGTTCCCTAAGATTTTGGTAGGAAATGTGTTTTGTTGGCCAAGGGTTAAGTAAACCCCAAGAACAAAGGAGCCTGGAGTAGAAGGAGATTGGGACAAGCAGGGTGACACGTCCCTAGCTAGTCACAGAGAGAGGGATGGACTTCATGAGCACTTACACAAACAAAAGGGAGAGCTATGGGGTTTGGTATTGCTCAGCAGGGGATAACCAAGAGATTACATCTTCACTGCACCTTCACTAAAAGGCTCTCATTAACATCAAACAGTAGAAGCTTCACAAAAATTTGCATGTAAAACTTCACCATCCTCACTTACAAAAGAGGAGATACTGTGTTGAGGCACAGGAGTTTTCAGAAAAGTGCTGACCACTACTGATCTGTTTCTAGAAGAGCAGCACCTCCATACAGGCTGCCCTGCCAGGCATCACACACAAGATATGGCCACAAAGCGGAGTATGGCCCAGAACCTTACCTGGACTCATGCGCCATGCCAGCCAGGTTAAAGTCAGCTCCAGTCTGCAACAGGATGTGTTTGGGCAGCTCAGGGAGCCGTGGAGGAAACCCATCAGGAGATATTCAAAATCCACCTGGATGCATTCCTGTCCAACCTGCTCTATGTGAGCCTGCTTTGGCAGGGGGTTGGACTAGATGATCTCCGAAGGTCCCTTCCGACCCCTGCCATTCTGTGATTCTGTCTCTGCTCCCATCCTTCCAGACATACCTTCATTTAAAGGCCATGGGGGGAATAGATATGGAAGACCATGATACTTCCCACCGTTACATCAATTCCTGGAGATGGAAGCCATTGAATGAACACACTCCATAATTTTGATTTTAATAGAGGGGTTGTCTCTAACCTGACAATCTTGCATCCTTGAAGACCATAAAATTCAACTAAAACCTGGTAGGCTGCAGGTTTTCTCCCTCCTACACCCCCTTGTCTCAAAGAAAGATTCAGCCATTTCCTATTTTGCACAAATCAAGAAAGCTTCTGAAACCACTTACCTCCCCCTGCTATAGCAGCTGTTTCTCAAACATTAACAGCTTCCAGATTAAAAGTCTCATAAGGTAAAAGAGGTGAGGAGGGAGGTGGGGGGGGGAGGGGGGGAAGGGGGGGGAGGAAATCCCAGCTCACAAGGCGCAGCTGAAAAATAACAAATGGCTTTGAAACTGGAAGGGCAATTCAGGCGCACGGCCGCGGCGCTGGTGAGCACACACATAATGAATTGGGGATTCCCTGTGCCAGGGCCGGCTCGGAGCGCGAATTGCAGAGTTCCAGGGAGGATCAATAACTGTCAGAAGGAGAAGAAAGTGAGCACTAAATTCGCTCGCCTTTCATCTTCAACAAATGGAACAGAAAATCTGATGGATGACAGAACCTTTCGTTTCTATAGCGTTCTTGTTGAACTAAAGACTAGTGACATTGAGATGATTTTTGACAAGCGCTTCTGTAGATCCAGAAGCAATTATAAAAATAAAAATAAAAGAATTCTGTTACAAAGATGCCCCCAAACGAAAAGTAGCAATTCGGAAGGGCAGCGTAAATACAAAATATTAATGAAAGCCCGTGCCAGTGGTCAGCCCCTAGCACGCGAGAGCGCAGAGTTTTGGAAGCATGTAGTACATTAAACACAACACACCCCTTGCCTCCCCCATAATTAAGTTAGAGATGTGAGAGCAAAAGCAATAGAGGCTGTCTGCTTAGTTTCTCTGCTTGGCAGGGCACCACACACACATGCATACAATTTCTCCTCTCCTCCATTTGTGAAAGCAGGAAAAAAAAAAAAAACATAAACCCCGAATGAGCAGATAAACAAAAAACCCAAAGCCAACAAAAAAATCCCAGATTTCAAAGAAGGAACATGTTACTGCTCAAAGAAATGCCAAAATCTCTCCTCCATCCTTTTATTCTACTGTAGACAGTCACTCAACCCATCAGGAAAATTATATTAAGAAATAACAACAACAACAACAACAGAAGAGAGACAGGACCTTTTGTACAACCCAGCTGGCTTCTGTACCTTGACTTTCATATCAGATATTTATTTTGGCATGTGGGCGATGGGGGAAGGGGAAACATCTCTGGACACCTTATGACATACTTCACCATGGTGTAACAGTTCAGAGCACGGAGGTACATCTCTGATTGCTGCCCGAGAAAGCCGAACGCTCAATATGATAACCTACGGTGCCTTTGCCCTGTACAGTATCACACAAACAAGCCACAGGGCAAGGGTGGGGGGGGAAAGTCCCAGCAAAGAACGCGTGATCAGTCTTTAACCATATGATCTGGATTCAGTCAAAGAGGTGGTGTTACCAACAGCCACCACTCACACGGGCTCAGGACCAACACACTTTCTTAGAGCTTGCTCCCTTGCCTGGGTGGGCTGCTGAGGTCTCCCACCACTGCAATAAGGTATTGCAGAGGATGTGCCACCAAACCCAGCCCCGAAGAGGCATCCTTCTGCCAATGAAATGGAACCTTAAAAGCCTGCAAAACAAATGCAGTGACTCAACTGGGTATAAGGGCTTGGTGTAAAGTTCAGAAATTGGCCTACGCATGCTAATTCAACCTTACAGCACCTGTGCGGGAAGTTTATTCCTGCTTTCTCAGTGGAATAAAGATATTAAACGACTAGCTCCGAGACGCGAGACTAGCTGATGGCAGAGCCAGCAATAAAAAATAAAATAAAAACCCAAACCTTGGCCCTTGTATTTTAATCTAAACAGACCACGCCACACGAAACTGAGATCAGCACGGTCTCTCCAGTATCATTTAATGCCTACCACAGGCTCATTGTCTTCACGGCTCCCTGGCCAGCCCCGGCTCCGCTCCCCGCCCTGTGGTTTCCCGCTGACGCACGGGCATTCCTGCCGGACCACGGCCCTGCCACCCAATCCTGCCCCGCAGCCAGGCAGCCTGCGCCCGGCCAGCCCTCTGGCCTTCCTTTTCGGCAGACCAAGAGAGTTAGGAACCCAAGGACACCACTCCGACAGCCTCCTCTGTAACCGAAAGTGTTTCCAACCGGTATGTTCCTCCAGCCTGGTTTCAATTCATTTATTTCAGAAGAGCAAGGCTGTAAACAGCCACATCCAGTTTAACTGCTGGGCATCTAGGAACATAAGCTCCTTCGGATATTGGCCCCTCAAGCACATCCTAAGAGAGTATCAGTAATGGCCCATCTGAAAATCTGCATCGCCTAATGGAGGGAGAGAGTTGCCTGCCATCCCAATCGAATAATCAGATAATTTTGCTATCTCAATGAAATTCTGGTTTGAGAAACGAGGCCTCATCTCCATATGAAAAAGATAAATCAATCAAGAATACACAAATGCCATTTTAAAGGAGAGTTATCTATTCTAGATCAAATACAGATGCAGAACCCACAACTTCAGATTAACAGCATCTTCCCAGTTTAGCTTAATCTACTTTGAAAGCGAATACTCTGCCCTCAGCAGAGGCACTCTTATTCTCCAACAAAAGCATCCTCACGCAGGAGCTACCATGAAGTAGCTCCTCAACAGCAATCCTGTGTGTAGACAAGGCATTGTTTCCTGCAGATTGGAGCCTCTCCCTGTGCCTTCCCTCCCTCAAAGCTGTAAAAAGTTGCTGTTTTGCTTCACCTCGCAGGTTAGTGCTTCTCGGAGCTGGTTTACAGGGCTGTTCACAGCCTCCCCAGCACAATGAGATGCCACTCTTAGCTGAACGGTATTTTACAGTCTGGATTTTTCTCTACTGGAGGCAACTTTTTTTGCCTCTTGGAAGGGTTTGTAAAATATCCTCTACGTCTATGTTAAAATAAACAGCAGCAATCAGCGTTGCCTCCAAGCAGGAACTCCTCGGCACATCTCAAAAGGCTTTGCACGAAGTTTCCAGAGCTTGACAAGGAGCATCTCACAGGGGCAACGCACTCCAGCTGATTGCACAATGACAGCAAGTGCCAGGAAAACTCCAAGGCTAATCTGAGAGCTGACACTGACTCATTGTGTGGGCTTGGGCAAACCACTTAACCTCTCCACATCTCAGCTTTTCTGCCCATAAATGAGGGTAATAATACTGAGCTCCGTCTTCCCCCAGGGACTGATAGGGAGCCTTGGGTTTGTATGGCACTTTGGAAACATGAAGTGCTACATAAGTGCTAAGTACCATTATCTAGAACTTCCACCGTCGCCTCCACATGCGGGTGCAAGTAGATGCTGGTGAGAAGTAGCCCACAGGGAAGGCTCCAGCCAAACTGAATGGACAAGTTTGCCCTGAGGTTTCACAAGCAAAGTGTTTGAGCGGCAAAAGGGAGTTTCAAAGTCCCCTCCTCACAGAAACAGAAGTGATCTCTAGTACAGCATTTACCCAATGCAAGGGCAGCGCAGAGCTGTGTGAGAGTCCGTTCATCCTTCAGATGGGTACATCTGGGAGAGCACCTCACTTCAGTGACCATATCTGAAATCTGTGGCAGGTCTCCATCACACCTCTAAACACCCAACCAGAAAAACAGGCGTGTTTCTCTGAGCTCCTCTCTGAAAGACCAGCACACGCCCGTATCTCCCCAGGCTGGGTCACTATTCACAGGAGAAGCACGGCAACAAGAAATATCCAAACCCTTACACCACCCAGCACATGCTCCCTCCAGAAGCTGGGCAAGCAATATGCAGCTCTTACAAAGCGCTGGTAGACGTGACTTAACACGGTTCTTGCTTTGCTAGTTTCCTGACCTCCACAAGCTGGATTCAGGTCGTGCAAGGTGAAGGGGCATGAGAGCACATGATGCTTGAGCTCCACAGGCTCCTTCAGGCATGTCCCAGAGCAAGGGTGGGAGACAATGCAGAGCAGATGCCCCACTGCTTATGCCTCATCAAAACCCTTGTTGTGGCACCTAACATAAGCAGATGTTAAAGATGCTTCATCTTGACAGATGAAGATTCATCTTGGACAACTGAGCTGAAAGGTTATAGACACTGCATGTACTTACAAGAGCATTTTCTCCTTAGTGTCCCCATTTCTCCCCACCTACCGGTTCATCTAAACTAGAAACTAATTGCTAATTTGGATGTCTAGGAAAAGATGGCCCTGAAAAGTACTGATGGCAACTAAATGGATACAGAGATGGGCTGTACAGCAGACATTTCATGAACATGTTTCTACAATGGCACTAAAAATAGCGTTGTTTCACCTGGAACAGCAGTTAAGCCTCTCTAGGAGATGAGGAGGAGCAGGGAAGCAGAGATCTCTTGTAGGCTGTTATTATCAGTAATGAGTTTATTTTCAAATCAAAGTTAACTGTTATTCATGACTAGAAAGGGGTGGAAATTTCAAAACAGTCTTAAGAAAACGCTTCGAAACACTAACGCTGGTTTCTTCCCTTCTGTGTTTATGTAACGCACAAAACCAGGGCAACCCAAGCTCCATTACTTTTACACTGTGCTCCATAACAAATAGGAGAAATTCATTAACTGACAAATCCAACTGCTTTCTGTGACTCCACCAGCAAATGAATTCAGTGGTAAGGACGCTTGCCAAGATGGTGAATTTTATGCAAGTACTGGAGAATCTTCATGGAAAATAAACTTTTATTAATTAAAAGAGTATCATTTGCTGCTCAACGCAGGGAACGGAAACACTTCACATGTTCCCCATCTCTGCTCAGAGGAGCTCCAACACCAACCGGCTCTGAAGAACAGCTCGTGGATGATCTCCAAAGCAAAATGCTGAGACTAGTGCATGAGTAACAAACAGAGTTTCAAGAAAAATCACGATCTCTTCAGTGATCCTTAACTAACAGGAAGAGCAATTCATTTCACTGCACGAATGATTAATTATAAATTATTAAATCCAGCTCTACTCAGGATACTTACCCGGGGAACCAACTGCTCCGACATGTCAACAACTTTTGTTTTCTAAATCTCTGAAACCAGTATCAACTCAAAACACATACAGAGCCAGATTTTCCACAGAGGATCTGGCATGCATTTTCAGTGCCCAGTATCTCCAGTCCTGGCCAGACTCTGAGAGGGGCAGCAACTTCCCCTCCCCTGGTCTTTGGAGAGAGCCTTTCTCAGAGGACACAGCAGTTATTTTTACCTTCTTCCCTCTCTCCCATCAGTGCAAAACCCACAGGGAAGCATCTGGAGAGCAACAGCTCACGCTCTCCCGTGAAACACAGATGGGGAAAGTATCTCCCAACCAGGAATTTGGGGAGAAGCCTGCCCACAAGCACAAGTTTCGCTGCGTTAGGGTGTGCAGCACTGACGGTGGAGGCAATGTCCTGCCCGGCAGGAAGGCGGCGGAGAACCCTCGGCGGCTCCCAGCCTCCTGCCTGCCAGCCAGCAGCAGGCAAGGACGGCTGCGCGCAGGCAGGGGATGGGGGGAGAAATTTTGAAAGCAGGACAAAGCGTGGGGCTACAAACATGCATCCCAACACAAAGCAGCCAGAGGATGTGCCGATACAAAAAAAAAAAAAAAAAAGGATACGTTATTCTTCCATAAATTAAGTTAAAGCAACCTCAGCACATCCCAGACCTTTAATACTGGGCTGCTGCACACCAAGCGAGCTGGCTTCCAGCCTGCAGAACGTTTCAACTTCACTCAACTGAGGCAAGACCCAGGTTTTATTAAAACAGGTTTATCTTCCTGCAAATAAACCTCAACAGCTTTTACGCCCTGAAGAAGCAACTTCGGTTTGCCGTCTCGCCCTCCTTCCCCCCGCCCACAACAAAACACACATTCAAAATCTGATGAGTAAAGAATTACCAGTTACTGCTTTCTGAACCGTGCCCATGTAGGGCTGGTATGCAACAGGTTTCAATGTTTGTTTTTATAATAAATAAAGCAAAAGTATGATGAGAAAACTAAGCTCCTCATCTCTTCTTTCTTTGAAGATGGCTTTTTATTTTGAGACTTAAGCAAAATTGTAAAGCGGTTAATAAAATAAAGGGCATTCCCTATCTCACATTTCAGTCCGTTCCAAATGATCTAGACAGCCTTAAAATATCCAAATTTGCCTGTCAGCTATTTAATGAAGAAATAGTAATAAAAATTAAAATGTAACCACACACGCACACACTTTCCCTACTTTTATATTTACTGGCCAGCCCCATAACTTCACTCTTCCCGACAAAAAGCAAAGAAATGGGAAAAAAAACCAGTTTCCCAGGCAAGCAGCAAAACCTAAACAAAATTAAAGAAGCGTAAAGCCCAACTTGAACAGCAGACAAGTATGTGGAGAACAGTGTGACCTTTCCTTATCACCCACTGACATGCTTAATCGTTTCCAAACAAAAAATGCTCTTTTCCACCACTTTTTCGTTCTGCAAGCACCTCCAGCGCCTGCGTGGCCGGCAAAGAGTTAAATCTCCCACTATCCCCTGCTGCCTGCGAAAAATCACGGAAACAATTGAGACATTGTCCAGTGAACAAGACTCCCAGGGACTGACATTTTTGTTTATGTCCCAGTTCTCAGCCTGTCAATTTTCACTCCCAACGTTAAAAGCCCGGCTTGCCCCAATACAGTCTGCCCTCGGCTGAAAAGGCTCCACTTCATTTATTTTATTAAAGCTATGGTGTGTTTATGATTCAGACTCCCCATCTCAGGACCTGTTGGTCCCATCCCCCTGCCTCCCAACTTCCTAACTCCGAGGAGGCTTTGCAATGCCTTTTGCAGAGCCACTGCCGGGAAAATAATCGTGCTTAGGTTAAATACTAATGTTCACGTTTTGCTGGGGTATGAAATATGTATTACTGTACTTTAGTCCCTTAAAAAAGCCTTTGATTATTAGCTGGGGTAGGGTAGAGGGGAAGGGAGCTGGATACTAAGCCAGAGTGGCAGGAACTTCAAAAAGAAAATAATAATAATTAAAAAAAAAAGAAGAAAAAAAACACACCCTCACTCCCGATACCCAGCAGCAAACTAGAAAATACATGTAATGGAGTAAAACAAACATCTCGGAGCAAAGCGGCGTTTCCTCGGCTGCTCTGTGGCCGCATTTCCTGCCTGCGTTTTCATAATGACCGGAGCGTCAGGCCCAAAATACATCCCTCTCCTTCACCCCCGTCGGCCTCTCCCCACCATTCCCAGCACTTTTTTTTTTTTTCGTTACGCTCTCAATACTTTATCTCCCTGAAAAGCACACACAGCGGTCACCAGCGTTTCCTGTTTGCCGAGTGTGCTTTAACTATATCACACCCTCCGCCGCTGCGCTGGAATGCACAGCATATGGCATTGTGAAAGGGTTTACTGTCGAATAATGGCAGCAATGCAGTCCTGCTGGTTTATATCAAACCCTGTCACTCTCTTCACGGAGGTCTCTCTCGTGCTCTCCGAGAGGCGAGGTAAAACACACACACACGCTACTTGGAGTCAGTCTCACGTAGGACCTCAGCAGAAGCCCACCTGGATCAAGATCAAGACCTGCAAACTCAAGGCAAGGAGGATCACAACGTAGAAAGTTGTGAGTTACGGTCACTTGTGCTTTGGTTTGAATCGTAGTCCCCGTAACATCTGCAGGATCCTTTTATAAGCAGACGAAAAGGCTGTTAAAAAGTTTTTAGTTCCTCACTGTGATTCCTGCAGGCACAGCCAGCATGGGCTGGAGGACGGCTACGTGCCCGAGTCCTCCTTCTCCACGGTGGCAGGGCTGTCAGCCTGAGCAACTGCCTGAGCTCCATCCCAGAGCTCAGCTTCATCTTCCCCTGCTTTCAAAAATCAGCAGCGATACATTTGGTTATGAAAACATCCACACGAAAGCCAAACACACACCACCACCTTTCACTTTGGGTCAAAGTTTCAAAACTGCATTTTCATTTAATTGCTCACAGGTTTATCTTGGTGGGTTGCTTTTTTTTTTTTTAAAAAAGCAACTTTAAAAGAAAAGGACTTAAAAATAAATAAATAAAGTGCTGCTTCCAACTGCAGTCAGGTTTAGCTAAGACGCTCACAAAGGTTATACTTCAAAGTGCTTTTTGTGCAGATCTTGAAATGCCTTCCCGTGCCCGGATGCATTCGGCCAGCAGACGCCGAGTAGCAATACTTTTAAAGCCCATTGAAATGCACCCATCCACCCTCTCTTCATAAAAGGCAGCCTTACTTAACAGGCATTTATTATTGCTGAACTAGGGTTGAAAGTTCAGTGTCCTTATAGACCAAAATTATCAAGATTTCTGAGTTTGCAGCCCACGTTTAAGTCCTAATGAGCTATTGTACCACACTCACTACTATTAACTCTTTGATGTCAGGAACCCACGTTGCTCTTTTAAATGTCTCACAAATGTCCAAGGAAAAAAAAGTGCAAAGGACAGGTGAGCAACTGGATTATTTTTTTTGCCTTTAGTCCCCTCCAGCAAAATATGCAAAGACAGCTACAGCATTAAATAAGCATGTCAAAGACAGACTAGCCTACTAGTTTGGACTGTGAACTCAGAGTCAGGGGAGCTGTACATCGCTCCCAGCTTTGCCATGATCTGATATGCAGAGCATGTTATTCTTCTGGGAAAGGGACGTGAGCCCATCACACCACTGAACCATGCCTTACGCTGCACAGACCACATGTCTCCTGGACCCGAGTTCTCTGGGGCAGGGACAACAACCCACTTTTCTAAGAGTAGCTTGCCTGTCAGATCCTCTTAAATACAGGTGACAATAAAGTGATAATGAAATTGTCTTTAATTTGTGCCAAGTGCTTTGACCTGCTCATTGTGCAATCACAGAGGTGAAATATGATGTCTGCAGGGAGATGTCACCGTCAGGCTGGGATGGTGCTTGGGAAGAGAAGGGTCTCTAATTTTCCAACCCCAGACTAAGGCATCTGATCCTGACCACTAGTCAATGGGAGCAGGATGATGCTTCAATGCAAGAGCCGTGAACCCAGCTTGGTGCTCAGGCAAGGAGCAGCTGAGTTGGCCGGAAAGCGAACAGGGCGTCAGCTCTTCGGTCGTTCTCCTTTCCCATCAAGTGTTGAAGCTGCTCCCTCACACTTTCTCACCGTTTACTCATCCCGCAGATTCCTCACCGCAGCGATATGAGGTGGCCACACGATCGCCTATGCAGGAACGGAGCTTAACAGTCCATCTGTGGTGGGAGCGGACGCTCCCTGGATGTGCTCTGGGCATGACGAGCAGAACAAGTTACTGCAGGGCGAGCTTCACCAAGGTCTTACAGCACCTCTGTAATTGCCCGGCCACATGCTCAGCTCTGGACACAGACGTGAGCAAACTTCACCTTCAGTCCAAACGGCATCTGCTACCTCACGTTTACCCCTCAGGCAGCAATTGCGGAGCAACCAGCATGCCTCCGATTCACACCAGAGCTTATCCCAAGGTAACCTGTCCTGGCCATTGGAGCCCTTTAATGAGGAGCAGGTTACTTCATGTCCAGCAACCGACTTCCCTCCCAAGAGCTCGGCATGCCTGAAAAGCATCGAGATGGGGAGTCAACGTGGGGCAGCTACGGCTTTAGCAATTCAAACTCTTGCTTGCTTCATATTAATTAACCGTGTAGACATGTCCAACATGCAGCAACAGAAGTTCTGCCGCCAGGGAAAACTCTGTGCACTGCAACCATTTGGGGTTTTCTAATGATACTGCTTCCATGCAGCTGCTTGGCAGGAAAAGCCTTCACGGTTGTAAATGCACACTAGGAAAGTCTGGAGGCTTTCAGGTCCCTTCACTCTCCTTTCCTCCATAAAATGCTATTTCCTTATTATGGGGCAGTCACATCCCTGTAACATGCTACACTGACATTGCAGAGCTCTGCAGGCGTACAACAGGGCAAAATTTTGTTGTTTTGTCTTTCCTGTCCAACACTATCCCCTTCCAGCCAGGGGAGGAGACCACAGAGATTTCATGCATTTCCCAGTGGGCAGATGAGCAACAAGAGACCAAAACCCTCCTTCAGGGCATCTCCTTCTCCTATAGCCTTGGGAAGAAATAGGTCAGCACAAGGACAAGTTCCAGGGGAGAAGAGCTCGGGACACTCTATTCTTTCTTTCCTTCCCTTTCCTTTCTCAGTACTTGCTAGCTGGGGCACAGGCAGAAGCCACGACCATCTCTCAGCTAAGGGCTTTATTTCATGCAAATGCTCAATTCCAGTGCCCCAACCCAGAAAAGTGCCACTATACAAGACAATACTTTGAGCACACACTTTAGTTTTGTCCTGAACACGGATGAACATCAGCTCATGTTTAATGATTTCTTGAATCAAGGCCTAAAAAGTAAAAAGGAAGGGGAAGGGGAAGCTAGTTTCCACAGTAATAGTAGTTGAGAAGTCTTTGAGTCTTGCCAACAGGAAAAATGCGTGTTAGAGAACCGCTCGCCTCTCCTAGGAAACTAGCACAGACCCACCTCCTTCTGCAGGCCAGCACTGCAAGGGACAGGGGCACCATTAGGTCCTTAATTCGCACAATAAGGTAGAGGGGTAGGGTTGAAAAAAAAAAAAACCAAAAAAAACCACCACCACCCACAAAACCAACACACACACACCTCGGGGCAGGGGGGGACGACCCAAAACAACCAAAACACATTTTGTTACTTCTGAATTCCATCAGGGAGGCTAGTCACAAAGCACCCTTCCTCTTGTATACACACACGTATGGGTTCAAACCATGCACGCCCAGGACCTTCTACCAGCCTGTCCCTCATTACCAATGTATCATTCCCTCACAGGCGAGCCTGGCTGCAGAGCTACTGCTGCTGGGTAGAGAGAGGACTGGGTCAGCTCCCCCAAACTTCCTAACTCCAAGAGATGAGACCTAAGGCACATCTGACACAAGCACTCATGGGTAGAGGATTAGATTTCAAAAACTATTTCAGTTTTTTGGGCTGTTTTTTTTTTTTGTTTTGTTTTGTTTTTTTTTTTTGCTTTTCCTGCAGAGCTGCAGGGGTGGGGTTTTTTTGCTCTACGATGCAGATGTGGAAATCATCAGTTTCTGAAAATCACCTTGGGAAAACTTAACATCTTTCTGGCTGCACTGGTAAAACAGAGGAGTGAGTAAAGTTTCCCTGTCTCAGGGAAGTGCTGAATGATTTTGCTCCCCAGTATCTGTCAGGTACAAGCAAAGCTTCAAGGCAAGGTCCTCTGGAACCAGACCCCCGCAACCAGCCTGCTGCAGATTCAAAGCAAGGCCTGTTTGACAATAATTTCTAGATTAGTTTTGTGAAATTGGGCACAAAACATTGCTTGGGGAGAGATTAGGGGTGGGAGATTGTTTTATGAAAGCATGACTACTTGTTATTTGCAACATCCCTTCCTCTCCAAGGACTTTCCAAAATGGGTTTGCCTCTTGCCAAATAGGTCTGCATAGGACAGAGGAGAAAGCATCCTTCCTTCTCTGTATGTGGTGGCTTATTAGGCAGCTCCAGGTTCTTCCATAGAGAGAGTACAGATGTATATACAGTCCAGAAAGTGAAGCATCCCATGAATAATATAATCCCAAACCACATGAACTGGTGAGAAGAGCAATAATCCCACGCTTGAGCAACTTGACAAACAAACGGTCCCAAGCCCAGCAATGCCAGCTTCCTTCCTTTCGTTTTAATGATAAATACGTGCTGTTTTCTTTACTACAGCACCTGGACACAGTACACAGACCTTGTTTAGACAGAAAATAGGAGGTTCCTATTCAAGTGGGCTCGTCTGCACGGGAAAGTTTTTGTGCAAGGGCTCAAGTGTGAATTGAAAAACGCAGAATAACTATTTCGAATTATCTCTCCGTGTGGACACTGTTATTCAGCACTAAGAGTTTCTTTGTGAGATTTAGCTTAATCCGTTTCCAAAGCGGATTAAGCTAAACCACACAAAGGACCTCTTACTGCTGAATAAGAGTGGCCGCATGGAGAGATAATGAGGAATAGTTATTCCGAGACAGCTACTTCAACTGCATATTTGGGCTTTTCCACTCTGCGTCAACAAGCCCAAAGTTGTACCGGGAAGGGAAGATTGCGGTTCTGGAAATCTGGTCAAAAACAGTGCCGGGGCCATATCATACCCATTAAATCTTCTGCTCTGCGCACGACGGCTGCTCCTGCTCCAGTCGGCATGGGCCCTGGCTCCAAACCAGGCTGCATTATTCAATACCTTCTCCTCTAAGCTCCAGATTGAATCCAGCCACAAACTTCAGCTGCAGACAGGGTGCGCGGGGAGGAGGACCTGTGGCGAGCAGCCCTGCCAAGCCTGCCACCCTGGGCACACGTCATCTTTGATCTGACAGGCTCACCCATCTGGCTCTCCGGCATCACCCGGCGCTGCTGCGGCTCTTCGCCCGCTGCCAAGGCCGAGCTGCTGCCACTGCTGCCTCCTCCCGTACGCCCCAGGCTCCGGGGAGGCACCGTCTGTGCTCTCCCCGCTCCTCCCGGCACAACCACTCTTCCACGGGAGCCGATGGCTTCCCGGTATTCAATTTTAGGCCCACGCAAGTCCCTAGAAGTTAATTTAATGTGCACGCTCTGGCATTAACCAACTGCCATGTGACTGAATCTAAAACACAGCTTGGGCTCCTCTGTGCTAAAATAGCCTCTCCTAAACCATCTTCCCAGTGCAGGTTTCCACCTTGAAACGCTCCTCTCTGCTGTTTTACAGTGTCCCAAACTAGCTGGGTAGAAAGGGCCAGAACTTAAGGCACTTGTACTGTGTCATATTTGGGACATAGTGGGTATTTTATAAACAAAAGATACAAGATGGAAGCCCTCTTGCGATGGAGATGCTCTCCCAACCACACTGAAGGCAGCATAGTTACGTATTTTTTAAGGACCTGTAACGAGCAAGCTTTCATCTTGCCTCCCCCTCACCCAGAGGGTTTCAATACTGAGATATGTCGGGAAGAGAGATACCAGATATACTTGGTGTGCCACGACAAACCAAAATGCCAAATCTCAGGGCTCCAGCTCAGGAGCAGGAGCTGTAGCACAGCCCCTCCAGGAAATCAAAACTGATGCTGGTTCACCACAACATCCTGGGCTATAAACCTGCTGCTTCAGGAGGACCTGCTGAGCCATCTCTGGTAACGTCAGAGAAGCTGGGCCCTGCCTGGCAGCAGGGAGCACTGCAGCCACCTGAAGACAAGCCACCCCGGTACCTGTGACCCAGAGCCCTCCCAGGCACCAAGAACCAGGTTCTCCCAAAGTCCAGCCAGGTAATTCACAAGAAACAGATACTCAACAGATCGCACCAAGCATATCGTAACACCCCTGCTCAGCTCCCTTCTCTTGCAGCAACGCTTACAGTTGCCAATTCCTGTGATTTTATAGCCAGTCTAGCAATACTTGCTATTTTTCTTAAAGTGGGATAGCCTTGAAGTCAAGTGCTTAGGGAAGAACCTCAGCCTCCACTTACAGCACACAGCAAGCTCCTGAACTGCTGTAGAGAAGAGTTTGAGAATGAGCGGAGTATACCCTGCAGGCTCAGGAACCACAGAACAAATAAAGAGAATACAAAATGTATTATTTAAGAAACAGAAAACAAACAAAAACAACACCAAAAAAAACACCACCAATCCTCATGATCTTTTGAGGCCTGACTCATGATCCTAGAACAATTGAGGTTGGCAGTACTATACATTTTACAGCATTTATTCACAGCTGAAATATCCCAACATCCAAATACTTCAGAGTTCTTGGAGCTACTCACTGATCTCCTGACTACAACCAAGCGTGACAATCCATCCCAGCTGCCAATCCAGCCCCAAGGTGTCTTCTGAAGGTGCTTTAGTGCTGACTGATGTTTGCAGAAGCATTAAATTCCTGCTCACTGCACAATAAGAGGTACAAGCCTGCACATTTCCCCAGTCTCCACGTTAAAAGCAGAGGGGTTACCTCCAGTACCTAAATACGGTAGAGGATGAACATTGTGCCACAGAGTAAACACAACTGCATGAAGCAGTCCCCTAAATTCTGAACTATTTGGCAAACATATCAAATTACCAAGTGAATTACTTTTTAGGAGTCCACATTTTTTCTGTGCTCTACAGAAACCAAGCACTAGGCTTCTCATTCATAATTAGTGGGTACTGAATATAATGTGTGTGTTTTATAGGAATCCATCCAAAATGATTTTATTGGCCTACTGGTAGATGAATTTTATACTTAGCCCTAAACATTCAGGTTTGAATACAGATTTTTTTTTAAACACAACCCTTCCCAATGAAAAATCAAAAGGAATTAGTGGTGAAAGACTTAGCCACAAAATTCTCAGCAAGTTTAATTTGTTCTGTGGCTTAATTCCATGCAGCTCCAAAAATTCAAGACAAGATGTTTGCACACTTTTGGGCATGTATTAATGAAACATTTTGTTTACTTTACAACTGCCAGAGCAATTAGCCAAATAAAGTATAGAGTATTTAAAAAGGAGAGAGTCACTGAAGGAGATTTCCAGTGAAGTCTGGATGGATATTTCTGCAGTGTGAGTCTCGGGGATGTGTGTGCTGCGTCCATGCACCAAAGCGTGACCTACCTGCCATGAGGGACTGCAAGGGTACCAGCACAGCTCAGACACACAGCCCTCTGCTTCTCCCCACATATGTGCCCCTCTTAATACCAGGCACTGACGGGAATGATGCCCAACTCTTTCCCCCCACAACGCCACCACATCTCGGCAACTCTTAACACATCTGCGTGCTCAGAGGATGACCCTGCAGATCTCCAGGGAAGAGGGTGTCCCATCACGGGCACACACAGCCTGAAATCCAAGGACATCTTAAGAGGCTACTGTGGAGGAAGAACAGCCTCTCTACAACAAAATATTAAAGACAAACAAAGCAAGAGATTTAAAAGTCCTCTTGGGGCACTGCGAGTGGAAGTTGCAAGATTATGCTTCCAGATGGCTCCATACATACAGGGCCACGCATACTTCTGGATGCACCCCACTTCTGGCCTGTCTAAAGGGACGCTGGAGGTGAATTTTAAAATCTAGCTAAGATAAACCTCATTATTACTTGTAGCCATTTGCCTTTTCTCTCAAAGTGCGTAAGTGCAAACCACACCACAAGACTGAGATAAATTAAGGACCAGGCAAAACAGACTCTGCAGCTTCAACTCCAAACTCCGACCGCTCTGGGAAACAACTCCTGATCCCTCCAAACTGCCCAGCGGTCCCCGGCACTCGCTGTCCGCGCACAGTGAAGAGGCTGAGAACAGAGTGTACGTTTCAGATGGTTTTGCCTTCAGTTTTGCTTGTCATATTATATTTTGAAAACACATTTTTTACCTCCTTAAGCAAAAAAAAAAAAAAAATAAATAAATTAGATACACTACGGCACAGTGATTCTTTGTTCTTGGGGATTCAGTCTACTTTATGGCTGTGTTCATTATATATTAGAAAACCCAGGCCAAATAGTACTAGAAGTCCTCCCCCAAGGTAACATTTACATTCACTTCAAAAGGCCTCCCTACAGAAGAAAACACAGGAATTTTTTAAACCTTTAACTGTTTTGTAAGAAATCTACTGTACCAAACCACCACCATTTTGGGTTCAGAATGTTTTTGCCTGGTACAAAGGAAGCTAAAAGCAAGTCTTTGTACAGCCGAGACAGCAGGAGGCAGGATCCCTGGACCGGTCTATCACCCATACTCCTGCCCAAAACAGGGCATGGCTGAGTCAGAGTATTTACTTTGCAGAGAACAGGGAAGAACAGCACTGTTTTTCTCCTTAAGGTTGTAGGAATGCATGTGCAGATTAAAAAAAGGTTTTAAAGGAGCTTGCTTCCTGTAGCAAGTAGATTTTGGGGATCCTTGCACAGAAATACCACAATCATTTTCACATGCCTGTCCACAACAAAGTTTTCAAGTGAGAATCCCACTCCTTGGGCACCCAGATCTCATCCTTACCACCACGCTGGAGGCACATGTGTAGAGCAGATCGGGGGCACGTTGAACACGGGATTTCAGGACAAGTAGCACCCTACCCTCTTAGAGGAGCATGCAAGGCACCTAACCTAAGCTTTACACCTGAAAACTTCCTGCTAAATCTGTTTTACAAAGTCTTAATACCTTAAATGAAATCAAAGGTCAGAAAAAAGAAGGGAAATAACCATAAAAACCCTTTAAAAAAATCCCAGCCTCATAATAGTACTATCCGCAGGCTGAATTCAAAATTTTGACCTAGCAAGCTTAATAGCATACTATTAAAACAATTTTTCCCCCAGTTTTCTTTCACCTTTGGACACAGATAAGCAGCATGACTGTGCCAGAGCAAGATGCAAGAGTCTTACAAGAAGAGTGAAGCACCTAAATGCAAATAAATGCATTGGTCTTAAATGGAGCCTCATGCTGTACCTTCCTCAAGACATGCTGAACATAATTTCAGTTTAATATTCTGTTTCTCATTATGGGCCTTGGAGACTCTCTCAAGCACCATGAAAAGCAGTATTAACCCAGCCCACAGCACTGGGGGCAATCCAGCCAAATTATTCATGCTGGTCTTTTGCTTCGATTTTTGTAGTCTTAACTTAATGTTCTTAAACAAATCTGAAAGGAGGACGGCTGACAAATAGTACAGACTTTACTTAAGAAATTATAGTCGGCCATGTTCTGCAGCCTTGAGTCATTAAGCTAAAAACCCACGCTGAAGCCAAGGGGAATTTCATCGGAGCTGGGCGTAAAGGCTGCAGCCCTGACACGGAGCTCGTGGTAGTTACAGCCAAGCACTGAGAAGCAAGAATGTTCAAATAGAAAAAAAAGAAAGGAAAAAGGAACGGGGGGCGGGGGGGGGGGGGGGGAGCAGGAGAAAAACAAGGAGGAAAAGAAAAAAAAGAAAAAAGAAACCCCACACACTCTCCTTTCCTCTCTTTGTAATCCAGCTATAAAGATTAGTCTCAAATCCTGATTTCAGAGATAGGGGAAAGATAAGAAATGATTTGCAGGTGTTAGCGTTTTCCTGCAGATCTTCAAGGCAGCACAACTGATTTCAAGATGAAAAACTGGCATGGGTACACTTGGCGGGTAGACAAGACACAGCAACGTGGGTAGAAAACCAGTTCCTATCCCTGTACGTACGCATTCTACGCATGCGCAGAAATTTCAGCATGCCCATGAAATACCTCTCATTCTTCCATAAAAAGATTAATTGCGTTTTCATGTACAGGGAAACTGGTGTAAAGCCTCGTGCAAGAGCAGCCAGGTCCCAGGTGCTGTGAGCAGGCACAGCGGTGACAAATGGGGACACCAGAGAAGCCTGACACATCCCAGGCCAACTGGCATCAGCAGCCACTTCATCTCCCCGGAATGCCATTACCCGCTCTAACTTTATTTACCAAAAATAAGACCATTTTTACTCCACAGAATGAATGTGCCCTAGAGCAGATGCCAGGGAAAAAGGTGGAAAAGGCTGCCCCTTATTTATTTATTTTAACAGAACAGGACAAAACAGTTTGCTGCTAGAAAAAAAAAAACCAACACTAAACCTTGTAGAACCTCCCCCCCACCCAAAACCCCACTGCTCCCCCCTCTATTCCCTCCTCCGCCTCCTCTCCCTCCAACATTGTAAGTAGCACAAAAGATCACATTACAAATGCCAGCTGTGGCTCTTTTGGAAGGTGGCCTCCATCTCAGAGGTAGTATATGTTCCTCACGGCCTAAGTGGTTGCTATGGTAAATATGCTTTTTATCGAATAGCAGAGTGAAACAGCTTTTAAAGAGACCCACAAGAACCCCATAAACGGTCAAAATACATGGTAGATCAACTGCAGCCTCCTTGGAAACAGGTTCCTCTTTATTTTCCAAAATGATCATGATTTTTGACTCCCTCCTCCCCCCCCCCCCCTTTTTTTTTTTTGGTGTATTTGTGTTGTCCACTTGCCTCCACCTTGCCCACACTTGGGTGGAGGGGCTGGAGAGGGCAGGGGGAGCCGGGATGCGTGCCAGCCCCCTGGCACAAGGAGCTGCTTTGGCTTTTGAAGGTAAGAACCTGCTCTTCTGGGTGGTGGGACACTTCAGGGACAGGGGATGCTCAGCACTGGGAAGTGAAGGCAATCCTCAGCAAAGCCACTCACCAAATTCAGCCTGCCCTCCCAGGCTGCAACCGAACCAGGCAGGAGAAACCTCCTGCTTCCCCGCCATCACCTCCTGCAAGCTCAACACTGCGTGCCTGTGCCGGCCCCAGAGCCCCGGGAACACTCCCATCCCCCATGTTGGTCCTCCAGCACAGCAGTAAAAAAAAACAAACACCACAGTTAAAATAAGGAAGTTACTTTGGTTCATTTCATTGAATCATAGAAAGGTTTAGGTTGGAAGGGACCTTAAAGATCACCTAGTTCCAACCCCCCTACCATGGGCAGGGACACCTCCCACCAGACCAGGTTGCTCAAAGACCCATCCAGCCTCATCTCGAACACCTCCAGGGATGGGGCATCCACAACTTCTCCGGGCAACCTGGGACAGTGTCTCACCATCCTCAGAGGAAAAATTTCTTCCAGAGATCTAATCTAAATCTCCCCTTTTCCACTTTGAAGCCATTACCCCTCATCCTATGACTGTATGCCCTTGTAAAAAGTCCCCCTCCAGCTTTCTTGTAGGCCCCACTTCTTAAGAACAAGATGATAGCAGGTTTTGATGGCTGTAGATTTCTAAATAACCAGCCAAACATCTTTTCTCTGATCTCTTCCTCCAGTGATGGCTCAAGTGGACGGGAAAGAAAAGCAAAGTCATCCTCAAGAAGTGAAGCAACCACCACTAGATATTGACTAAGCAAATACCCGTCCTGTGCCAATTGCTCTCTGAGGCACTGAGGGATGGTTTAGAAGTTGTGGACTCTAAAAGATAGGAAACCTTTTTTCTTTTTGAATAAAGAACTGAAGACACTCATAGCAAAGGGCTGATGCTTCTCAAGTCAAAGAGACAACAATGGAAACAGCAGCTCCTCAAAAATGGTTAGTATGATTTTAGATTTCTAATAAAACAAATACGCATCTTGGATGATCTACCAGCTACGCCAGCATTAGACTGTACAGCAAAAGATAAAGAACAAGAAATGCTTCTTTTCCCGGGATTCGCCTTGCCATCCATTGGTTATAAAAAAGTTATTAAAAAAAAAAATCATGTAAAACTTGGTGATAAAGTATTTCAGAAGAAATATTCTAACCCACTACATGCCCTCTTCTCCAGAGGTAAATTTCCCAGATGAAAGCTCAGAACTAAGATGCTCCTTAACCAGAAATGGCACTGACACTGGCTATGGGTGAGGATGAGCCAGTGTGTACCACCCCTCTTGCGTAACACCATATAAACAAACAGTTTCCTTTTACACCTCTATGGATGTTAATTTAGAAAATAAAATAAACCTCCAAACCCCTCTCATGCAAATTCATATTGAACATTTCAAACTCAAAATTGTTTTTACAATAGAAGCAAGAAAATTTAACCAAGAACTTAGCTGAGAAGTTAATAAAAAAAAGCTATTTTTTAGCAGTACTACTTTTATAAAGAGAGTTTTATATTTCATAGATAAGTACTAAACATTTAATAACACTTTTCATAGTAAAAGAGAAGTCATCACAACACAAAGGGAGATGTGCTCATGTGGAGCTTGACTCTGTTGAGCCTTCACCCAGGTAAAATGCTGAACCAACTCTCACAAACTTTCATTCAAAATTTTGCAATAAGAAGATTTTTTTTTTTTTATAAAGGCCATAGAACAGGCTTGGGTTTTTATTTCTTTAATGCTTTCCAAACGTGTCTTTTCATTCTCTTCAGTTCAACATTCAGTCAGGTGTGTAAACTGGTCTGATCAGACTTCACTGCCACTAAGTAATTCTGCAGTGTGTAATTTTAGAGCATTTTCAACTCTCTGCTCTCCTACGAGGCACAGAGCGAAGCATCATGAATGATAATTTCATAAACAGCCCAGCAATAGAAAAATGTATTCCCTCCTTTTACCATGGGCTCGTTATGGTTTTTGTTTGTTTTGAAATATTTCTCTTTTGGTTTGTGTAAAAGAAAACTGATGACAACCAATGCCATTAATTTCAAATGCCCTTTTTTTTTTTTTTTTAAAACAAAGGAAGAACATCTTTCTGCATTTACTTACAACAATGTGTGCTGGAGATGGAGACCTAGCATCCTTGAGGGCTTGTCTACTCTGAAGGCTCCCTGCCTGAACATCAAGCAGTGGCCATTTCATCTGCAGATACTGGATGGAGGAAACAAAAATGGGGAAAGAAAAATGAGTTCAGAAAAGAAAGGCAAAAAAAAATAACAAATCTTAGGTAACATGGGTAAAAAGATATAAATTAAAGTTTATGCAAGGAACTGAAACAAAAATTAAGACGACTTTGCATGTTTGTGGAGACAAAATCTGTGCAGAACACTAACAATTTCATACCGTCACATTACAGTTCAGGCATAAGAAAATAAAGTAGCTTGCAAAGACAGTATTACATTGATTTTATTAACTGTAGAAAATCTAGAAGAAGAATAAAACCCACACAGAAACAAAATATCAAAAGCATGGAGAGGATGGGACAAGGGAGGGGAAGGTGGATTATCAGTCTCAGGAGAGCAAAAACATGTATTGTGCGTTGAGAATATGATCTCATTATTTAATGGGTCATCTGTCAGCTTTCTTTCAGCAAACGCACCATGTCAAGTCCTCTGGCTTCCCAGATCTGTACGAGCCCTAAAGGCAAAGGTCTACTCCAAAAAGACCCAGCACTTCTGGGCCTTAGCATCTATTTTCTCTACTTTCCACCATTTCTGGAAGCCACCATGGATTATTTTCTTCTTGCTCATCATCACCAGGAGAGAAATCTTCTGTCAAACAACCCTTAAGGGACTTGCACAGTGTAACTTATTCAATTACAAGGCCAAACTTAATAAGCTCTCCCGTTGATGATGTCCAAGACAGAGTACAGCCTGGCGCACTCAGGCTCAGCTGCGCTGGCCAAGCACTCGGGGATAGCCACAACTTCTTTATGTCACTGTCATCGGCAGATAGGCTGAATACGCGCAGGCAGTAAGTCTCCAGCGAAAGGGGGTGTTGATTCAAAAGCAAAATAAGCTTAACTACACATCAAGGAGCAGAACGTTCCCATGGATTTAACCAGCATCAAATATCAACTACAACTTCTGTGGTTGGGCATGCGTGTCCTCTCGCTAAACTCACTGGAGGAGCCACTGCCCCCCAGCCAGATCGCACAGCGGAGCTCAAGGCTCCCACTAAACCAGTGAAGTCTTGAGCCGGTACCCAGATTGCTGCATCAGAAGCTCTCGATTGTGAGCGAGAGCGGCCCCGCAGAGAAATCAGTTAGCCCAAACAGACTTCTGCACACTACATCTAAATATAATTTCAGCCCAAGCTTTTCTCTCCGCGTGGTGCTGCACTGTGCCAATTAGGCACACTGGTTAATACATGATCTCTAAGAGCCCTATATCGTGCTGGAAGAAATGCGTACTGCCACATACCTTCAGTCCCCTCCCAAAGCTACAAAAAGCATCTGTATGCATAGGTCAGGCCACTGCAGAAGGTCCTATTTAGCCCTAGACTGTGGTTGACCTAAAAGATCTATTCCTAGAAATATCTAGAGAAATTTTTATGTTTATCCATTCCACTTTTTATTTTTTTTAAAGAGTAATCTTGAAGGAGAACCACACACAAACAACCCCCGCCACCCCAGGCGAACAACGGAAGCCGTATCTAAATCTCCACGAAGGAAGGAAGGAGATCTGGTTCCATGCTTTCAGCACATCACTATCACATTTGCTCACGTATGCAAAACATTCGCTAGCATGTAAGGCCTGTTTGCTGCAAGACCCTGGGCACTGAGGTGACCAAAAGCAGGAGTCAGCAGGAGGATGCATTACCAATTCCCATCGCTTGGAGGGCCTGAGATTTCTGAGCTACTGGAATGCAAATAAACAAACCCATACTCTGGATTTGTGCCCCATACGAGTTCCTTAAGTTCCAAGAAGTCTTGTTTTTATTCATCCTCACATTTGGGATTTGTGCAATGTGGACCAGAATGTCTCAGCACTTCTTAAAAACAAGAAATAAAACCCAAACAAACCAGAACTAGTCTACTGTAAGCGACATTTCTAACTCTTATGACTTGATTGTAAGCCTCCAGATATTTGATCGCATGTATCAAATCCCCACTCTTCAATATAGGTGACCACAACATAAATTTTAAAGTTGAGATGATGTTAAAGTAACTTTCTAACCCTTTGTGGTTTCCAAGAGTGCTTAAAAATGCAACCAGTTGCACAGAAAATGAACCCAAAACCTAAGCCAACTGAGAGTGTCTTAACTTGAGGGGGAATCTGATACATTTCAGATTTGCAGATGGCACTATTAAACAAGTTAACTGCTACATTCTTCTAAGTCCATCAGTTGTCTTAGACAGTGATTGATATACCACCACATAAAGGTGTGTATGAATTTGCAGAAAGGGTCCTGATGGGTCACAGCTACTACTTACTGGCTTCCTCAGGTTTTCCAGCCAGCTAGTGAAGTATTTTTCCTTTCTTCCAAGGAAAGCGTCCTCACAGGATGTGTGCCTCATGGTATATGACTCTGTTTCAAACTCCACAACCATTTTGGAGAGTGAGAAGTTACTGCTACCACAGTTAAAGCACTTACAAGAACCTGCCAGCTCAACCCGTGGTGTTACAGGAAATGGCCACTAAGCCATTACCCACCAAAATAAACCAACCACCCTTGTTTTTCCATGACCACTCCATAGTCAGGAACAACCCTGGAATATTCGTAGAACCGTGACAACCCATGAAGGAGCCCAGGTCAGCAGCTGTCCTGGAAGACAGGCCAAGAAACACATGGGCTTCTGCGAGACTGCCCCAAGGGCAGACTGAAGCACCAGCACAGCAGTATGAGCAAGCTCACATCAGACCCCATCCAGTCAGTAACTACTGTAGAGATTGCAAAGCCTTCAGGACTGCCAGTTCTTCTGTTTTCCACTAGCAATAAATTCCCTTAGAAGAAACAGAGCAAGAAGGTATGGTTGCTCCTGCTCCACCTCAATCTCTCGATCTGCACTTTCGGTGCAGGTGCTCCCACACCAGGCTGACCAGCCGAAGTGCAAGATGAATGTTTCAGAAGATCTTACTGATACTTTGCTTTTCTGCTTCTAAACCCCTTAGTCTGGACTCTCAGCAAAGTCATTCTCTTACCCACCCCTGCCAAAGAGGATTCAAGGGGTCTTGCAGTGCAAAAGCTAAAACACTGCCAAAGCTGCTTCTCCTCTTGGACAAGCACGTGGAGCCCAGAAGGGATGGTCCAAACTCAGAGGGCTCAGTTTTGCCCACAAGCACGCGCACGGACAGCTTCCATTTCCACTGGTGGGTAATACATCAGTGGGGGGGGGGGGAGGGAATAAAACAAACGGCCCCCGCAGAAACCAGTGACACGCAAGGGTCAGTAAAGCAACTTCCACAAGCTCTACCAAGTGGCTAGGATCCAGAGCAGCATCCTGGCCCCGCCAAGGGCAAGATGTTCTGTCCGTCTGATAAACAGAGAGGGCCAGAGCCCGCAGCCAACGCCTGCCCTCAAGCTAACGAACCCACAGCTTCAATGGCGGGACATTTGCAAAAGAAAAAACATCAAATTTGCTGGCTTCAGAATGCCAGCCCCCTTGATAAAGTATGAAATATTAGCATTGTTTAAGGTGACGAGCCTGACTCAAGGCCTCCTCATCCAAGAATTGTCATGCCTGTAACACAATATTGATGTGGTGGCTTATAATTCTTACTTTACATAAAAGCTTCATTGTGTGCCAAATTCAATCTCCACAGGCTACCTGAGCCACAGATTTTTACGAGTCTACATTTCAGCGCTGCGAGTCTACAATACACATAATTTTCAATTATGTTAGGGCAGAACAGGATCACTGCCTATATAACATTACTGGTTGGAGGAAATGAGACTCAGCCCTACTGCCGAGAGAGCTAACTGGATCCAGATGGCGGGCCCAGCGCGGCAGCCGTCCGAGGGAGCGACGTCGCAGCAGCCGCCCCCTCCACAACTCTCTCTTTCACCATGGAGGGAGACGCCAAGCCATCCCCGGGGCTGGGAGGATGCTTGGGCAGGAGGGGAGTCGCACCACGGCGCGGGGAGGGTGAAGGAAGAGGTGGGGAGAGGCGCGATGGCTTTCGCAGGTTTACTACTGCTGCCCTGCGCTGCGATGTTCTGATTAAAGAGGAGAAAAATTAAGTCCTGCTACAGCGGAGAGGTAAATCCTTTCCTTCCTCGAGCAACTAAATAGCAGGAAATCCTCTTCTCTCGGCCCTAAATGCAGATTTGAGCCAGACGGTTCCTCTGATTTGCAAGGAGTCCACAAAAATCCGAAGCCGACTTTCCCAGCCTTCTGACACTGCTTTTACATTCCTGCACGGGGGGGGCAGGGTAGGAGGGAGGGAAGTTCCCACCATCCTGCTCCTGCAAAGGCTGGACACACGCTCGCTCCTCTCCCGCTTCGGTGTCTCAGTGTGGAAATTAGGACTTGCCTGTACAAACATGGAGCTTTTCAACAAATTAACTCTAACAAATCTGTGCAAATTATTTCTGAGCAAAACTGTTGAAATGGGCTCTGCTGGCCTGCTTTTAACATTTTTTTAAATAATGTCATCTTGGCCTAAGTATTTTATTCCCTGTTTAACAATATGATCTGATGGGGATCATTAGCATGTGTGTTCATTTTTAAAAAAAAAAAAAAGAAAGTTTTATGGCAAGTCTCAGAGAGCTTAAGCAAAATAATTGTTAAGCTCCAGGCCTCCGCACAAAAATTAAAACACGTATGGGGCAAGCGTACTTGAGAGAAACCAAAGCTTTTAAAAAGGCTGTTAAATTGTCAGCACAAGGGAAAAGGCAAATGATTTGAACGGCCCACTTCTTTTTTTTTTTTCTGTAGAAGGCGAACAAAAAAATAAAACCACCACTTTACCCTCCACTCCTGAGAGGATCATGTCCACACCTCTCATCTGCAACCAGAAGGTCCTGCAAAGCATGGACCCACCGGGAACAGCTCTGCATGTCCACCCCCCCAGATACCACCCAAAGCAGCTGCCTTCCTGGGCACTGGCAGGGCAAACCAACATCCTTCCCAAGATTTCAGAGCAGAGCTGGTCAAAAGCAGCTAAAATTTACATCCAAGACTATAGGAGTTTGGTGGAAACTCTTACTCACGGCCAGCAGCCACCCCTTGTGCTGGAGCTGGGCTCGCAGCAGCACGGCCCTGATGGAAGGGATGGCACAGAGCTTGCAGGTGTTTCCTGCACCGGTGTCCAACCTGGACCTGCTCCCTTGTCACGCTATTGTTTTCACTGCTGGAATGCCCTACGAGTGATGTTCCACAGCATATAAATACATAAATGCAATTTAAAAAAAAAAATACACTATATTTTTAAACGGAGGGAAAGCTGCACAACATTTTCCAGCTCAGGTTTCCTGCAGCTGGTGCTTATTAGCTCCCAGGAACTGAAACAAGCAGGAGTCGTGCTCCTGGAGTCAAGCTTGATGCCACAGGCCTCCAATACTTCTCCTAATCATGGGAACATACTCCCACCTCCAGTGTCTGCTCTTTCTCCCTAGATCTCAACACGCCATGCAAACAGAAATATTCCTGATCCTAGTTTTGCTGCTACTCTCTCCCTGGGCCAGCACTGCAGAATCACATGAAGTACACACTTGAACATCAACTTTGAAGCTCAGGAGTTTCTCCTGTATTGAGTTAGCAACTCTTCTGGGAGAGGACATCTAGACAAATTTTAACCAGAGATAATCTAGTAGTAACCCAGGAAGGCACAACGCTGAGGGGAAGGTTCGGATTTATGGGGAAGGTGATAGGAACGAAGATGGAGCTTAATGAGACTGTAATTGCTCTCTGCAAACAAGAAAAATAGTTGCAAGAGAATACTCATCTTGGTGCCTACAAAGAAAGCTCTGCAACCTAGTAGCGTCCCCACTTAAGGCAGAAGGCAAAGCCTCCAAGGACTTAAAAGTAAACCCTCAGATTCATCCTTAAATTTATTCGACCACTTATGGTCTTCAGTTATCACCTTGTTTGTAGAGGTGTGCAGCGCGAGAGTAAAGTCTGAAGGATTTATTTGAAATAACTGAAGGAGATTGCTGAAGGAACTTTAAAAGGGCCTCCTATTTCTTGCTGATCGGCAGTGTCTGGAATTTTTTGTACGAGAAGTAATAGACACCACCCACAGTGTTCAGCCCTTCTACAGAATATGTAATGTACCACGATGAGGCACAAGGGAGGTGCTCAAAATGAGAGCAATGAAGCCCATTTCAATGAGACCGATCCTTTCCACACAAAAGAATTCCCCACTGCATTCAAGAAATGAAAGCATGAAATTGTAAAACATGGAAGTATTTATCACATATCTTCTTTTTTTTTTTTTTTAACTATTATCAACCTTTAAACTATTGCAACAGGGCAAAAATAAATTATTAAATAAAATACATAAATAGGGAAATGTGGCACAAAAAAGGAACTGGTAAATGTTGTGTATCTGCACAGACACATGCACTTAGTGCATTAAGTCCTCTTCTGAATTTAAAATGCCACTTATTCACTAGCACTGGTATCTGCCAAACCATCTTCAGGAATACATCACAAGACGCTTCTTGTGCCTTGAATTTCCCTGTTACTGAGGACTCAAGTGACCTTGTCTCCTTCCTTTCCACCAATACACAAGAAGTCCCTGAAATGGGGGCCTTGAGTTGCCCATTTTCATATCTTGCCTGCACCTTTGTCACACTGCTGAAGCGCTGCTAGGGCATAAAAAAGGAGAAAGCAGAGTCCTCCACAGCCTGAAAGTTACAGAAACATGTTGGCAATTAAACAGCTTGAGATCATCTCAAAGGAGGGACACTCGAAAGCAGAAATCCTGCAAGTTGGAGGTGCTTCACTGAAGCCATAGAGCAATCTAAGGTGACGAGCAAAGAGGGATGGAACAAAGCAAAAAGAAATCAATTGAGCCCCATGGGCACCTCAACGACTGCAGTTCCTTTTTGGGTGAGCCATCAGAGTGGAGATGGAGGAACATCCCAGAAGCACCAGATCAGTTGCCTTCTCCTGACCTAATCACCAGGCTCCGTGCACACAGCTCTTCTCTTTTCCTGCATCCCGAATAAGATGGAGTACAACAGCTACAGCCTGTCACCACTGCCACATATCACCCCTGCTTACACCGTTTTTCTATACGCAGCGATAAGGGCACAGAGGAGGCTCTCGTAGGAGAGAGCTAAAGTGAATAACCAGAAGCTTCCTTTAAAATTATTGTCTATGAAACATCAGGCAAATTCAGATAATTATTTGCTCATTCTGACATGGATGAAAGGCATTCTTGCCATCAGCTCTACTGAAATACTGAAGTAAAACAGGTTTTTTACTTCTAATGAATGCAAGGTTGGTAGATTACAGTTGAGTTCTAGGATAGTCATACTGAGCATGAAGGAGCTAAATAAATGCTAATCAGCGACCACAAATTAAAAATAATTTTTTTAGCTTTACAAGAGGAAGAGTGCTCATGTGACACAGAAGTACAGCGTTACTTTCTGCAGTTCACATGGTATCTCAGCAAAACAACTGCAGGCAGTGTTTCTTGATCCTGGGTGGAGCTTGGGAAAGCACCATTACTTTTTTCACATTTAATTTGAAAGCCTCCACAGCCCTCACTGCACAAATCAGCAGGCTGGCTGAGTACTATTTAGACATCTACAAAGTACTGTTCCAAAAGACAGGCAGCAAATAAAAGCATAATTTCAGTCGAGGAACAAGAAAAAAACTTTTTATCTGCTTACTTTAAGCCAGCAAAAAAAACTTCATCTTCAAACTACTTTCCCCAGATTTTCTCTGCAACCTGTTCTGTTCCACTCAAGCATAGAGTTTCCATTAGAGAAAGAATGGGTCAGTCATGAAATCTCAAGTCTTTCTGTAGATATGGCTTGTTTAGACTCAGCAAAGCTAAACCAGCCTCCAAGACTCACTGAACAATTTGATGTACAGACCCACATTTAATTCCTCTTCCTGGCAATCTCCCAGAGAGTGAGAGAACAATTGGTAACTAGTGTTTGCATGAAGTCCAAGAATGCATTTTATGGTCTATAAAATATAATTCCTTTCCTCCCCATTAAATAAAGACAGTAAAAATATCTGACAGCACGTCAGAGACAGAGATCACAGCACTGAACTACCTCCATTGTAACAGAAGGGCTGCTCCAGGGGAACCTTGCCTCCCTTAAAACTTTCCAACTCTGTTAAGAGCATAGCTCCAATTGTAGAGGAGGTACTACAACTTTAAGCTTTGCAACTACCATTTTAAAAACTTTTGGTTTTTTAATTTTCTTTTTAAGGCAAGACAAAAAACCCCAAACCAAAACAATGGAGCTCAGTGGTCAACCAGCCTGGTTCTGCTTTAATATTGCAGAACATGTTTGCTCCATTCCTCTCCCTCCTCACACCACTCCTTGGCTCTGTAGCACAGGATGGCGCACTGAGGCAAGGAGTAAGAGGGGCTCTGTGGCATGGGATAGAGTACTGGAGCAAGAAGTAAGAGGGGCTCTCCAGAACTGCCCTCGCTTCCACCACTCAGAGTCTGGAGCGGGAGCTACACATTTCCTAATTATGGGAAGCGTTAACCAGACTCCTTTGGTACCTTGGTGGCAGTGGCCATCAGGAAAGT
Organism: Numenius arquata; assembly: GCF_964106895.1. Lineage (NCBI taxonomy): Eukaryota > Metazoa > Chordata > Aves > Charadriiformes > Scolopacidae > Numenius > Numenius arquata. The sequence goes on along the minus strand of NC_133590.1, from coordinate 7,794,056 downwards.
CATCTCTACCTGACCAGGACACAAAATGGCTGTTGAACGGGCACCTTTTTCCACTGGGTGTATGTGTGCAAAGGGAAAAGACGACCAAAGGCCTCTCTTTGTGCACCTCCGTCCTGGATCAGTCCTATCTGCCTTCCTCATTTGTTACTGTCATCAGAGATTGACAGTTGCCCAATGTGTTCTCTCGAGTGTTTCCTATCTGTAGGAAGAGAAAAAAGTCTGATAGGTTTTTTATGGTGTGGAGGGACAGAGGAGGAGGAGAAGGGGGGCCAGGGCCGGCTGCAGCAGTGGCCCTCAACAAGGTAGCACCATGCTCCTGCGCCATGGGACCTAGTACATGTGGTTTGTCACATATTCGCTGTGAGGAGTTCTGAAGCTTCAATTTACAAAATCTGCGCAAAAAGAAGGTTGATTGATAAAGCACTCGGCACCTCTGGCTATCAGAAGCCAGCAGACGCATGGCAAGGGCAAGCCAGGAGAAGGATGCCCTTCAAGGTGCATCCGCCTCCGAAGGGGCCTTTCAGACTATCTGGATTGGGTTTGGGGTTTTTCTTCACTCTTTGATCCAAATTCTCGTCTGGGGTCCTGTGAAGTACCCACAAACAAGAGGCACCGGGTGGGTGAGATCCCAGAGTAAAGGTGTGACAGGAGAATTGAGCTGTTTGCCTGTTATTGTAATGTCGTCTAATGGGGGTTTACTGAAAGAGTCATATTTTCTCCCACTGTTGGGTAAGTGAAACTCATGACTCGAATCACTACCACAAAAATTCCTGTCGATGTAGCAATTCTGGGTGAACTGCCGGGAGCCACTCTCTAGTAAACCCAGCAAATTTCATACCGAATTTCCTGTCGCCTCCCTTGCGGTTTCAATGTGCCACTGGGTCTTCAATGCAACAAGGGGTTACTGCAGAATAGATGGCTCCAAGGGTTTCAGGCCCTCCTGAAAACCAAGAACTTGCAAAATTCTCTTTCCCCAGGGTTGGTAACTTTTGTCTATCTTTTTTTTTTTTTTTTTAAACAAACCCAAAAAGTTTAATCAAAAATGTAACCTAAAGGCAACCTCAGGAAAAAGTCCCGGAGATAACACTGAAACCAGCAATATTGTGACCTCCTAGGAGAAGCCGGGAAGGTTGCTGTTGAGGTTATTTTGTTTTTCAGAAAGCCTGCCTTGGAAAAAAAACAACTTTCCACTGCATCATATCCTGGTCCACATTCCTCGCTGTAATCTTTTAGCTCAGATGCGTGGAGATGTCTTTGAAAGATGTAAAAGAGGTCGAGAGTCCCCTCAGCTAATTGCGCTGGCTGAGAAACAAAACTTGTGGGCTGGGGTAGGATTTGTGTCAGACTGACCTTCTGCGAGACCAGCTACTCCTCTGAATAAAAACCCTCTCGCTGCCTCCGCCAGAATCCTCCTGCCACTCAAGTATCATCTTGCTGTAACAAATTACTCCTAACCCAGGATTACGGCTCTTTCCAAATCCCTCCTAGAGAGCCAGGAAAGAAACGTTCCCTCCCAGGATTCGGCACCAGTTGTTTCCCCTATCAATAATCCTCCTATTCGCTCCCCTGACGGCGTTAGTCCGTGGGGCCAGCAAGACCGCTGGCACCCATTTTCCTTCCAGATGCAAGCTGGATGTCTCAATTGTCCACGAGAAGAGCAAAAGACGAAGACTTGCCTTCAGACACCCATGGAAAAGACACCCCGCCTGGCCAGAGGCAAAGCTGACTCCTGGTTAAGTAGGAAGAATTATATTTAGGCGGAGGACTAAGTGAATCATTTGGGATGAAAGCAAAACCAAACAAATGAAGTATTCACTAAATCTGTGCTGTCACCTCTTGTTCCTGGGCAGCCACCCCATGTGTTTATTTTCTGGTTTCCTCCAGCACCACCAAAACAATGCAATATGCATTTATGGTATTTAAATGAAGTATTTTAAAAATATTCTTAGTTGAATCATCAGCCACACAAACTCTTCCTCAAGAACAAATAAAATGTTGTTTTCTTAAAGGAGATGCAGATAGACAAGATGTGAAAGCAAATACAGCCCAGAATTGAGACCACTGTGAATTATTTTTCCCCAATTAAAAAGGCACTCCAATGAAAATAAGTCCAATTCCTGTAAAATTCAAATAATGGCATGACATGCCTCCAGAAATGCATTTTGAATTTTCAAGTAACTGTTGTTTATGCATTAAATTTAAGCAACTTTGGCTGAATTGGCATATTTTAGGGACAGAGATGTAGAAAATATACTACTAGAAGTTTTGGAGAAATGTTTGTTTTGTTTATGCAGAGAGATAAATTTTCCTAAGTCAAAACAACTACACTGGCTTACCCACTCCCTGAGCTAAAGTGACTAGAAACAAAAGGCAAACAGCTCAATGCACTAACACAATATAATCCTTTTGGTTTTCAGGAACTGAAAAAGAAAGGAAAAGCCACTTATTTTAAACAACAAATCAAAATCATACACTGATCCATGTATATATCGAAAAAAAGAAAAACTAGATTTTCTTCTGCATAGAGAAAAACACAACATGCATGAGCCTGCATTTTTCCTCTCAAAGAGGTGGGGGGGAATAGAGGTGAAAGAAAAAAAAAAAAAATTGTAATTTTTAAATAATTTTTACAAATCCCTGTAGAAACGCTGGCTGGGAGAGGGCCTTTGTCCCAGGAAGAAGGGCACCGGCAGCTCTGCAATAGCTCATGTCCTGGAGGGACTCTGCCCCATGCGCCAAATTCTTGTGGTTGTGGAAGAGGTTTGTTTTGGAGAGGTGAGGGCTGCTTTTCTGCAGCAATCCGGCGGCGAACACCTAACTCGTGGCCCCGGGGAGTGGAGCCCGCGCTCCCGCAGACACAACACGCCCGCGCTCCCCAGGTTTGCATTTGTCACACTTTCATGCCACAGCCCCAAAGCTAAAACAAAGGAGTCATCAGAGCAGCCCTGAGCGTATAAATCTGTAAATAGCCAAAAATGTTGCTCTTGTTGCTAAATATAGAGCAGGCATTTTGAACTGGCTGGCCCGCAAGGCAACTTTTATATTTATTTATTTAAAGGACCGTGGTTTGGGAACACTGAGTGTTTTTTAAGCCTGCTCATGCATATTATGTTCCCTCTCTCTCGATACGAATATGAGAAAAAAAAAATTAAAGGAACTTAGCAGGTACTAGAAAAACAACTTCCACTTAAAAGAGCTAGAAAGCAGAACAGAAAGATGTATTTGGCTTTGTAATGGGAGTGAAGGCTCCTCCGAGGATGGCAAGTCAGGTTCATACAGAGTTAAACGCAGACTAGCTTCAACCCCACCTCGGCTCTGATACAATTAGCAAATGCCTTGCTCCCTATGGGACTTCCCCTGGGATCGGGCACATCCCTGCTCAGCCATCGGGAGGGAGGGATGGATGCAGAGGCCAGGACTGCCCAGGGGAGGGGACTCCCCTCAGTCTCCCTCGTCTGAAGAATGCCCACAAAACACCGCATTCCCCAGGAAAAGGCAAAACTGGGATGTGGAGCAGTTCCCAGTCCCACAGGGCAGCCTATTTACTACTAAATCCTGGGAGTCAGGCGGCACTTTGCAGGAGGGCGAGAGCTTGGGGGTGCCACAAGCCCGTGCAGGAGGAGAGGGCAGGAATCCCTGGGGAGAGGCTCCGGGAGACAGGAGCCCAGCCCTGGACCACCCAGGAGCCAGCCTGCAAAAGAGCACTCACCTAAGGGATGCTCTCTGAAAGCCCAGGGCGCAACCCAGGCGCTGGGGCAGCAGCACAGACCCCGGGGGGTCAGGGTGGTCCCCACAACAGCTCAGGGCAAGGATGGGGGCACTGGAGCGGGGGACACACGCCAGCCCCCCACGGACCCGCTGGGAGAACCACAGCCAAACTAGTGGCACTGGAGCTTTCACACGCCTGCACTAAGCGCCCTGGACCCACAAGTGTCAAATGAATATTTTAGGTTTTAGCCTTACCTGCAACTGATAAAAAAAACAGTAGCTGTTCGAGGTTTGTTACAGCTGTACAGCTGTCTTAAAAAAAAAAAAAAAAAAAGAAAAGAAAAGGGAAAAAAAGGGGTTTTTTCTTAGCAGGGCGGGGGGTGGAAGGGGCTGCATCGACAGCTCCACTAGCCAGAGGCACTTTGCAAGGAGGAAAGTAGAACTCAAGATGTGGGCAGGCCTCAGGTTTCAGAGCCTCAGGGCACATCCAAGAGACACCAAGCTATTTACAGAACAGCCGGGAAAGCAAAGGCTCCAATCTTACAACATTTTATAATCTTATTGTGGACACTTATATTTCATAAGTTCTTGAGGTTGAAGAGACTGGGGCGGGGAGGGACACAAGCCGTGTTAGCTGTCTGGTGGGGTTTTGAGAGGAGTTTTTGTTTTTTTTAAAGATGCGGTAGATGACTGCATACAAGGGTAATTATAAATGAAGCAAGTAAGGATCAATGAGCTCCCTTTCATAGCAATAGCTTATTTATTTATTTTTAAAATCACGACACAGCACTTCTGTTCTATTTCCAAGTCAAATTTGTCCTAGGTGGAATCAGAGGAAGAAAAACCAGGTTCCTAAACAGATTTTTGAGCGCGTTAATAGAGTGAGGAGTATCTGCGAGGGACAGTGAGTTGAAGTCAGTGTTTCTGCATGCCGCACAGCTAACCCAATAACCTCAGGAGGCACCTTTCATCTCCATAGACTTGCACACAAAAGGTCACTACAGTGCACCCTGCTCCCACTAAGGAGCTTACCTCTCACATGTAACATCAGGCTTATTAAGCAACATGCAATGATACAATAGCTGCTAATCTACTGAAAATTATTATTCTTTTCCTTCTGCCCCCTCCCCCCCCCCCATAAGCAAACCGGGATTTGTAACAAACTGTCTATAGAATGTTACTTGAAGGGCAGAGGAATCTCAAACTCCCCTGCCCTCCCCACTCTCCAGATGCTCCCTTCCCAGGACAGATTTCCAGGGATGGCTACCAGGGGTAGCCCAAGTACTGTAGAAAAATTCTGCTGACTGTGTACGAGTCTAACCAGAATAATTAGTTGCATTCTGTTAAAAATAAATAAATAAGTGGGGAGAAGAGGTGAGAAAGATTTCTCTTCCTGCTTGCTAGAAAAATAACAGCAGAGGAAAAATGCAGGACCTCAATGTAATCATCATCCCTCACCCCATCCATCGGTCCAGGAAAAGATCGGCAGCTCCTGCAGGACCTGCTTCAGGCTGTCGTTCTGTGGAGCTGGATGTTTTGCCATTGCTTCTGAATGATAATTGGCTCAAAAATTAACACGCCTCACTGTCCCTGTAGAAAGAGTCCTGTGGTCTCATCCAGCGGGGTCATTACCCGCCAGAGCATTCCACATTTCCTCGAGAGGGCACGAATGGCCTGAACTCCCACACACTTCAGAGCTGTTAATTCACTCAACAGGCCAAAGTATTCAGGTCAGGATTTTTCCAAGAAGCCGTAAGGACCTGGGTGCCTGATGGGCTTTGCTCCTTCGTGCATCCCATCCCTGGGTCATTTAAGACCCACACCTAAGCTCTGCTCAAAAGGGCAAAAATTTGTGAAAATACAGTGACTAATACTTTATTTTATAAGTAAATTTACAGAAGTCGGAATCATATCTGACGAAGTGCTTTCACTCTCAAAGTAATTTTAACCCTTGTTTCTGAGTTTATTAAGGCCATTAACTTTTCTCCTCATCTAAGTCTCCTAGTTTGTTCCAGGATGAAGAAGGATATGCCTCTGTCTGGGGCCTAGCAGTATCCTTGATGCATCTCTCTCATACGAACGGGTTTGAAAACAAATGGAGCCCTTTGGTTTTACCTTACTATAGAGCTTAACACTCCCATCAATCATTCCACACATGTACACACCAAAATACACTGCAGACAATCCCATATCTTATCAGTCCCACATAACAGTGCTTTACGCTTGTAAATGTAATATATCAGCCTAATTCACCCACAAGTATCAAGCAGCTCAGTGAAGTTGTTGGAGTGTTTTGCCCCTCAGAAACTCCTATTCCAATATCATTACCACCAATGCCAAATTATTAACTACTTGTGACCACCACGTGCTGCCTAGTAGCTTCCACTTCATACCCCAAGCCATGCAGAAGGAGGCCTGGCTGTGCACCATCCTGCAAAAGCATACAAAAAATTTCCTACCTTATTTGCAGAGCGGGGCGGGGGGAGGGGAGGAAGAAATAAAATTAAAAAAAAAAAAAAAGGAAAAAAAAAATCAAAGCAACCCCTCCAGTCACACAGAGAACAGAGGCCACCAGAATAGTAGAAGATGACAAGGGAAAAATGGATGGAGCAGCCATTCACCCACGTCAGGAACATTTCGAACAGAAGTGCAAAGGGAATTAAAAAAAAAAAAATCTGCCATGGAGAAGTCCACAGTATCCACTCTATGCTTGGGCAGGGAGTGGTTAGTGATTTTTTTATTTTTAATTATTGCTATTATTAACAGAAGGGGGAAAGCAATTGTTTGCCAGCAGATTTCAGCTTAATCGTCGTGAAAATGGAGAAAATCCAGAATTGATAAAGTGCAGGCAAGCCGCAGGATAGGGCTACAAGGGTGGACATGTGGCCACCACCAGCAGTCGGGACCACCGAGCAAAGCAGCTCCCTGCACTAACCATCCTGCTTCTTTCTCCCGTGCAGGGGGAATAAAAAAAAAAAAAAAAAAAAAGAAAAAAGTAACAAAATAAAACGACAAGCCTGCCCTTCAGTAGGGCCTAGATTAATTGCGAATGCAAATTAAGCCCTTCTGCAGCACTAGGGTCCATTTCCAGGGAAATGCGTGCGCTCGCCTCTGTTTACTCCAGCTCCAGCAATGCAGCACAACCTTCAGTCAAGCTATTAACTTGAACGTTGAACTTCACAGCGCTGGCTGTCTTTCTCAGCCATTCTTTTGATGTTACCTCCAAAGCAAAAGATCAAAGACTTTGAGTGTGGTGAGGGGAAGTCCCAGGCTCTTAGCCTACCAGCCTGTGATATATGTTAAAATCCTGGCCAAAAGAGAGAGCGAAGGGAAAAAGAAAGGAAAAGCTAGCGAAGAAAGCATCCTAGCCGAGCGGTGACACGAGGAAACGGCCCAGCAAAATCCACGTGCTGCTTTTACCCGGGTTCACGACCCCAGAAACGGGGCTGTTTCCTCTGTTGCTGTGTTTTCTGGCAGTACTGGGTCACTCCCTAAAATCTGCAGCCCCCCATCACCCTTTCTGCCAAAAAGCCGCACCATGAACACCTCCCGGAGAGACGGCGGACGCGTGCCAGCATCCTGTCCCTGACGAGAAAAGCATCCCCGGACAGCACATCGCGCAAACCCACAAGCTTTGCAGGACAGGGAGGGATGACATAGGACCAGGGCTCTGCGAGACATTGAATTTCCACGTCCGCCACAGGCTCCTGGGCCATCCTGAATGAGTCACACGAAAATAAACCCTTCGCCTCAGCCTTCCTGCTTGTAAAACGCGGATAATATTGCCCTGCTGGGATAACAGCCTATTCTTCCTTGTGGGGCCCCGCGAGGCGGCAGTGCTAAAGGCCGTGCTGCTATCTGCAGGGGTCCAAGTCCACACACCCCCTCACGTGTCACCACACCCTGGGCAGGAGGGGAAGCCCACAGCCACCACAGGTCCCTGGGGACTGGCAGTTCCCACATCCCCAGGCGGGCACAGGGGCTGCGTGGGGACAAGGTGGCTTCAGCCACATCTCACCACCATCCCCCTGGAGCAAATCCGGATGCCTTTGGGAAGGCTGGTCCTGCAGGAAAACATCTAGAAAGTAACCACTCTCCCCCTCCCTCAGCCTGTTGTTGGGTTTTCTGGTTTTTTTTGTTTGGGGTTTGGGGGTTTTTGTTTTGTTTTTTTGTATTATTTTTATTTTAGCCGTGTGTTTAGAAGGGGACAGGAAGGGGGTGATTTTTTTTTATGTGTATATATATAATTTTTTTATTTTAAGATTCTGTCCAGCCATTTTCCCCTTCCTGAGCCTTTTTTTGGGTTTATTTATATTCCCATAATACACAACAGCATTCCAGATTTAGACAGTGACACTCAGTTGACACGGTCAAAAGTGGATCCAGTGCAGCCTGTCTGCCAAACCAAGCCCCTCATCCATCAGCTGAAGTCCTTTTACTGCAGGGTCATGAAGGAATCACGGACTGTTTTTCATTCCTTTCTACCAGTGTCCCTCCTAACTCTAGAAACCAAAACCCTCTTATGCTTGTCAGCTCCTCCTCTTCCCCACCCCCGTGAATTCAGCTCTTGGCATTCACCAGCATAAAAAGCCATGGGATTCAAGACAGAAATTCTTCAAAACAGAATTCATGGCATTAAGCAGTAAGTAGGATATTCTGATTTTATTGTACTTTACTTACTCCTACTTAGCTCTAATCCTCACTCCCTAGACAGGGACTCGCTCTCGCTCTCAACGAAGTCGATAGGAATTTGGCTATTGACTTCAATGGGAGTGGGATCAGATCCTCACATCTGTTGCACAGGGCAAGCAATATGAAGAGAAAAAAAATTGTGAGGAGAGAGAAAAAAAAAAAGGAAAAAAAAAAAAGGAGAAAAACCTCAACACCGAACTGTGAAATGATAAATGAGCTTGGATCAGGATTGCACATAATGGAGGTAGGGGAAGTCTGAATCTGCAAACCCCAGGTAACATCACCAATTCCTAGACCAATTCCTGCTTTCTTAAGAAGAGAATTAAAACAACTACAGAAAAAAAAAGGAAAAAAAAAAAAAAAGGAAAAAAAACCCAACCACAACAGAAAATAACCCTCCAGTCACAGTTTCTAATACAAAAGGACCAGCCGGCCTCTCAGCAGAGCTTTTTCATGACGAGGAATCCCTCAGCTCCCTTCCCAGCCCTCCTTTCCCTGGGGGTTCGGGGTGCAAGGCGAGCAGACAGGGCAGGCACACGCCAGGATCCCGGGCTGCAGAAGATGGAGCAGTGTGAGAAGTCAAGTACTAGTTGCTGCTGAAGGATCCAAGATAAACAAGACCTAGATCTGGAACGCGATCCTGCCCTGCGTCACAGCCCTGCGATAATGCACCAGGAGTCAGGATTTCTTGGCATCAGCCACGCCATCAGCAATAAACAAGCCAGTTCTCTAGAGCTACAAGGGACGCAAAGGGAGTTGGGGAGGGAAGGAGGAAGGGGAAAGAAAAAAAAAAGCCCGAATTATCTGTGTGTCAGCCAAAAAAACCATATAAAAATGAGTATGCAAAGAAGCAACTGCCAAAATTGGGATGGGAAGAAAGAAAATGAGATATTGAAACAAATCTTACACGCCTCCTACCTGCAGAGATGCCATTCAAGAATTAGGCATCTTGGCAGAATAGTTTCTCCTTGTGATAAACGGAGAGCAGCAATGGCAGCTTACAAAGGGACAGCCCCAAGATTCAAATTCTGTACCTAAATCTCCTAAATATCACCAAGAATTTCAAAGTCCTCTTAAAAAAACATTAAGAATAAGTAAGTATATAACAAACTAGCTGGCTCTCCAAAATCCTTGACGTTTGTTTGCTCTCCACGTTCCGTGGTGACCAGAACAGCGACTCTCCCTCTCTATTTATACTCTATTTCAAATCGTGGTTCTTACTACGTGCAGCGCGTTCGCCGTGCCAGAAAAATCACTTAGCTTGGAAAAAGCCAGAAAGAGACTGATGAAACTGGGAAGAAAAAGAAGGCAGGGACAACACTTTGCTAAAAAAGTAAGGATGACATTTGTGTTCTGACAGGAGCTAACATAGTGCCTGTCGTCTCCGACCCTCCTGGGCACTTAAGCACCTGCTTAACTTTTAAGCCGACGCAGCCCCGCGGGTTGCAGTGTATTCCAAGTCACGGAGGTGCTCCCAGGCACGGCTAGATTAGTGCCTGAGAGGTGCTGGCCGAGTCGCTAGCGTTTATTGACTGCACGTATGGCAGGAAGAGTTTTAAAGCTGCACAGCAAGTGGCTTTCAAAACCATCAGACCTGCAAAGAGAAATCAATACAATTTGCTTCTAACTACCCAGTCTTCATGTTGGATTTTTATTCCTGACCCACCTTCTTGCTCCCCCGACTCCCACCTGATCCAAGATGCCCCAAACACTCAGGTATTGGCACCGAAGGAAAAGCCACCCAGGTCAGAGCAGAGGGATGTGATGGGAGCCGGAGGAAACTGTCACGTAGCGCTCGCTCTAACACACTCTAAAAAGTCACCTCCTGCAACACACAGAAATTCTCACAGAATTAAATCCCTTATAATCCCATTTAGCAGAAACAAGGTAGAGCAGTATGCTGGTGCTTAAGACATTTTAGTCTTTAAGAAAGTACATTTTGTTTAAAAAAAAAAAAAAAACCACAAAACTCTGCTTCGCTTGAAAAGAACTTGAATGGAAGAAATTTTAAACCTGATTCAAACTTCTCTGTGAAGGCACTTTTTGTTTGCTGGGCTTTTTTAAGGAAGTTGCAGAGAATAAACCCTTGAATATTTTCAGCTTTCCCAAATGTGATTATTTTTATAGCGGCCCATATACATGTTGCTCTAGTTCAAATGTACAAATAAATGTGCTGAGCTAATATTAAAACAACAAATGACTGCAGTCAAAACTTAGAAGCATCTTCTACAAGACTATACAGACACAAGCAAAATAAAACGTATGCTGCTTCCCAAATTAAGAGCTGCTAATTGTGTTTACAACTTCTTTTCCACCGGGAAACGCTGTCTGTGGTCCACCAGTGCACCTTCCCCTCTCCCCTGCAGCAAATGACCTACCAACTAAGTACCAGCTTTATGCTCAAGTTGGTCAACTGGGTTTTTGCTTAACCCACAGGCATTTTTCCTATTTCAAAGTTTCTATTAACTCCCTACTGATGTACCCTAAAAGAAGTTTTAAGGGCTTGGAAGCACATAAATAAAATAGACTTTGCTGGACCAGCACAGCCGAATGAAAGCCTTTCACCTGCAGTGGTGGTGATAAAAATTTTAGATGCAGCTGCACACATGGCCCCTCCATAGAGTTAAGATAGCTGTGATTTCCAGCCATTCAGCAATCTCCTGGCCACTGAGCTGCCTTGGTTACATCAAGACAAGCATCAGGACAGGACCTGGCGTTTGGGTTGGGTGTTTGGGGAGTTTGGTTTCTTCTCTTTTTTTTTTTTTTTTGGCTGTAGCAAAGCCCCCTTTAGCTGCAAGGCTGAAAGAAGCTGCTAGCCTGTACGGTGATGATAAGAAACCTGGAAGAGGAGAGGGAGATGGCAAGGAAGAAAATGTGGGAGGAGGGAGTGTGACTTGATGTGAAACCCTGAAGCAGAAAAATAAAGGTTTGCTTCAAAGCTAATGCTGTGTACTAAACCTTCTGCCCCTGTTTGCTCCGTAAGGCTCACACACAACTACAGAGAGGCAGCACCCGCAAGGTGGGAAATCTCCAAAGAGTGACCAGAGAGTTTCCTGCTTTACTGACAAAGTTCAAGCTGCTAAAAAATGGATGAGTGCAAAACTGACCCATCCTCCATGGTGTCACGTTGGCAAACCCAGTCAGAGCTGGTTATTTGTCCCTTTCTAGCTCCCTGACACTAACTTCACACAATAAAAGTTGATAAAACCAGACACGCAAAAAATACAACACACCTGTAATTTTTTCCCCTTTTTTTTTTGTTTAAAATAGTTTTCCATATCTAAATCAAACTCCCACTGAGAGTAAGTATGGAACTATCTAACAGCAGATTCTGTTTAAAAACTTACTACAGAGGCTCAGTCATAGCTCTCAAGAAAGACTCAGCAATTAACTCTTTCCATAAAGTTAATTTGGCAAAAGAACCGTCATTCCCAATTTCTCCTAATACAGCTTGTTGCTTCATCCCCCGCATCAGATGTTAAGCTGAGAGCATTTTAGGTACTGTCTGGCCTACAGAGTCACGATAAATTACGCAGTGCATGAACAAAATGAGTATGTGTATTCATTGAAAGTATACTGGCTGATGTTAATATAAGGGGACGTTGCAGGTAACCCCAAATTTTCTAACCCCTTACATTTTCCACTCACGTGACATGATTAAAATCCCTGTCCCTGAGACCACTCGTTGAGCAGAGCATCCTCACTGAGCCCTGCACCATTCCTCTGCGCTCAGCTGCGGGTCCCCATGGCTAAACTTTGTTCTGTTCTTGATCAGTAATCCCCAACAAACATGCCCCTCATCAGCACCGGACTGTCTTATTCTGCCTTTTCTCAGGCTCACTCTTTTGCTGCATTTAATGTAGTTTTTCTACCTTCTGGAGCCCCACCACGTCTGAACCTCCAAGCTCAGGTTCAGAAGCCCTGTGGTGGGTGAAACACTGGGCAATGCTTATTATCGTCACCACTACTGACGGCGGCAAGAAAAAGGGGCAGAAAGGCTACCAAAGGCATTGCGTATCTTCTTCATATAGGAAAATGTTCTCCCTCGCGAAGGAGATGTCAATATACTGAGAAACATACAGATTTCATAAAGGGAAAAGGAAGGGATGCCGATCTCAAAAAAATCAAACAGATATTCTCCGCATCCCCTGTTACAGACGTGAGGCTGTTTCTGCTTCAGTTCTGCTCAGGTGGGATTTCTCATCCATTTCACACGCAAAAATCCCAGTGAAAGCAGGACTTATAAAGAGACAAGAAAAAAAAGCACCATATCCTTGGCAGCTTAAGATCAGCTTTGCTAACACTCACTAAATATTCTCAGCAAACCTGCCCTGTAGCCTCTCGTGAAGAGGCAAAAACCTTCCCCAGCATTTTTCCCAGGCAGACATTCAGAGCCCCAGAGCACCACGGCACAGACCTTTTCTTCCTGCCCCCCCGCGGTAATACAGCGGGTCTTAACATACATGGCAGAAACACTCTTTGTTTGTTGTTACAACTTGTGCATATATTTACAGAAGACAAACTAAACAACTTAAGACTATTATCAGGGGATAAATCAATTGGCAGCCAACACTTTGGAAAGCAACATAAAAGTTAAGTTATTCTGTAGCAAGAAATTGAGAAAGAAAAAGCTTTCTCTGTGCTGTTACTCTGTCTCATCAGCTTTAAGCCCGTTTTCCCAAATCACATGGTTGCCCACAGCTGCCATCAACTGGTTTCATTTCAATTCTGATTCGATTCTATGATTTTAATCCCTCTTTTCCAATAATGGTCAAAATTACTGGCAGAAGCAATGCAAATAATAAAATCACCTCCAAAAAAATAAAATTTAGCCTGATTTACTCTCATGACTGCATTTCGACAGGGATCTCACATTTATTTAACACCTCTCAGACAGATGGTGAATTTACAAGGTGATTTACAAATAGTACTAATAGATGCAAATATACCTGGCCAGGAACCATCAGATACAGGCCATCCAGGTACAGATACAGCACATAAATACACAGGAAGCAAATATGCCAAAGCTGTTTGTCTTGACAACATCTTCCTTAGTGACCTGATGGCTGTTACTGGCTCTCTGCAACATCACAACTATCCCCCCAAAAAAGTGAAGAGCTATCCTATCAGGAAGTGACACCAAACCCGAGAAAGTCCCATATTGCTGGTACCCAGGTTAAGAATAAAGAAAAATATTTTGTTGGACCCTCGCTCAGGGTAGTTAACATCAAATCTAATAAGGTAATTTAATTGGATCCAAGTCTCTCTTCTCCCCAGTCTGAAATCACAAGCATTTCAGTCAAAAAAATTAATGGTGTGGTGACTAATCTAAAGAAAGTCCCTTTCGCATGCGTCACTCTAGCCCAGCATTTAGAAACCAAAACCCACCAAACTTATCCAAACAAACACACAGCACGTGGACTGCTCTGCTGAATTTGGTAAAGGAAAAATTCGTCATCATCCTCCCAACCAAACCCTACCCAGAGGGGGGAGAACTGGGGTACCTGACAGTCAACCCTGTGCTCACACTCCTGGAGTTATTAATGAGAAATGTAAGCATAGATGGGATTTTGGAAGTGTAAAATATTTAATGGGTGAGCAAAATCTTCCTCTTTGACCAAAGCATGGATTTAACTCAACAATCAATATCACCCATGTTGCTAGAAGATGGTAAAGTTTGGGTTCTTCACCCAGCTGGGGAAAGCAGCCAGACCTGGCCTGTCTTGGCCAGGAAGATCAGCCAACCTGCCAAAGTCCTTCCTCCTCATCCTCTCAACATTTCCATACTCAACAGACAGCTGTAGTAACTTCGCATTGCCAGTCCTCCTCTAATGCTCATGTTTAATCTTATGATGAAAAGCCAGGCATGGAAGACTTGGAAGATTTTTTTTAACTTTAAAAAAAAAAAAAAACAAACTTATAGAGTACTTTGATTTAATTTTTTAAAACATTTCTTCCTGCACGATCTCCTTCTCCAGTCATACTTTGATACCATCTTGCACCCATCCAGCAACTCACCCTCTACAGCACTCTCTAAGCAAAGATCTATTTAACGACCGTTCCCAGGAGGAAAGTGTGCTCAGCCCCATTTTGCATAAGGGGAGGATCGGGGAGAGGGAGTTTTGGGTGATTTGCTCCAAAAATGAAAATGGGAAGTTTGTGGCAGAGCTGGAAATAGATCCCACATCACAGTTCTCCATCACATGCGTGACCCCACACCACCCCCAGCCTACCTCCTATGGTGGGGTGGTGCTCTGCAGAGCTGCAAAGGCCACCCCACCACCACAGGGGGCTCCAGGCAGGAGCAAAGGTCCCAACAGTGGGAAAATCTGGGGACCCACCAGGGCAGGCAGCACGCCAGCAGTGAGGGTGACACCCAGCAGCCATGGGATCAGTGGTGACAAACGAGCGGGGCCTCAGGTCTACGTCCTGCAGAGGAGGCAGAACTGCAGCAGTCCTGGGCATGGCAGGCTGTGCCCGCTCTAGCACCGCTTCCCCACCACTTGCTATTCTGGGATATTGTCCTGCTTCTGAGGCCGGGAGAAAAATAGCCTCAAGTACAGCAGCCCCATTCAGCAATGCCTCCCCTCTCCTCTTCGCTCGGGTCACGAACGTAACATGTCAGGTCACACAAAATGCTAATATTAGCAGATAACAGGGCCATTTTTAAACTTCAAAATTAAACTAAATTTGCCAGGACAGGCAGGTCACTCACCCAAGTTATCCCCTGGTTTACTACTTTTTTTTTTAGCCATTGAAACGTCCCACAGCAGTGTAGCCCCAGCGTGAAGCACAAAGAAGCGGGATGCTGGTGGGGAGAAACAGGAAACACGACACCTTTTCATGCACCATCTCGCTCTCCATCCCACCTCACATCCTCTTCCCACTGTGTAACTGCTCTTCCTCCTCAGCAGTTTGGGATGGAGAGGTGGCATCTTCAATAAAGCTGCTTCCTGGGGGCTGGGGAGGGGAGGGGGGTGCTCACCATGCCCAATAGCACCTGCACACCATTCCCCTGTACCCACAGGGTGGTACCTAGACCCCTGGGGGTGGGGAGAGCCATGCTGGGACAACAGAGAGGAGGTCACTCTCTAAAAATATTCTTCTGGATGACTGAGAAAACAAAAAGGGAAGAAGGCAGCAGTCTGGTGAAGGTGTATTTGCCTATGCACTTTGATAATAGCAGGTGTAGGAAAAATGAAAGCAGACAAAAGTCCCAAGTCCACGTTACCGGAGAGTAGAGCTCATGGTGAAAGGACAGGCCTTTCTCCCACACACGGTGTTTATTTTTCCGTAGCTTGCTTCATTCAACAGCGGCAAACATAAGGTAGCCACAGCCCTCCCGCTCCTCTGATGCCACCCTACATTTGTAGTGACTTGCTCCTTTTTCAGGTCAACACAAAGAAGAGGGAATTAAACCCCTTACACACAGGGTCAAGGCATGAGTGAATGCTCCTAAGCAGCATTTCAGGGGAGAGAAATACAAACTTCTCTAATTTAGATCGCCTAAAATTAGGTGCATGGGATTTCCTACACCCTGCCCCTTGGTTTTATTTTAAAGTACAACTAAACTCCCCTAGAACAGCTCAAGGATGACATAGCTTTTTTTTTTTTTTTTAAAAACAAAAAAGATTAATCATCTTCATTTAAAAATACTAACAGAGGTCAGAGGGAGGAAAGAACTGAACTTGAATTAACCACCATTAACCATCAGTTTTCCCTCTTCAAGATTTCAGAGCGGTTATGAAAAATACACTTTAAATGAGAAACAGATTCATTGCTGGGAGGTTGAAGAGAAGGTGGACGGTGTAGGGAATAGGTTATTTCAAACCTCCAAGGGAAACCCTCAGCAGAAAGCCAAGAGCTGTGGCTTCGCAGCGGTGGGTTTCTGGCTGAGCTGCTGTCCCCAGAGCCAGCTGCCAGCAGAGCAGGGGAGAAGGGCTTGCGGGGGAGAAGGGCTTGTGGGGGGGACAGCATGACCACCACAGCCTGCATCTGGGCCAAGACAGAGCGAGCCCCAGGTGTTTCGGCAGACATGTCCCTCAGAGATCCCATCCCAGGGGAAACATGCACGTAAGGCTGCTGTCCTTGACGGCAAAGCAGCAGAAAGAAGAGTTTCACCCTTTTTTTTTTTTCCTCCTTTCTCCTTAAGAGCTTGCTGCTTCACAAAGCCCTTAGTCACACTTGATTTTTCCAGTTCCTTTTGCACAAAACGCAGTACAATAACAAAATAAAACGGGGATATGGAGAACAATGAGTTCAACAGATTAATGGACAGGCGCAGCCATCTTCAGCTTTTATAGCCATCAGCCCTGAAGAGCACTCCCTTCCCTGAAGCCTTTGAAATGAGCCTCAGCAGTCCTTGGACCTTGCAGGCAGCTACTGACAAACATGCACCTTCCTTTCTCTACTAAATCCCGAAGATTCATCTTCTGGCCGTGCACATGTCAATCTTATCATCATTATTAAAGTCTTATTGGCACAACAATGCAAACTCTGAGCACAATGCATTAACCTTGTAAAAATAACTGAGAGAAGCCAGGTAATGGAAAGAGCAGGGGAAAGCTTTTTTCATCTCTCCCTCTCTGAAGACGGGGAGGGGGAGAAGCACACAGATCTCTCAGCAGTGCTGAGTCATCACAAAAGGGATTTCCAATCTCACCCCCCCAAAAACCACCCACAACTTCTTGAAGGCACCTTGAAAGTCCTGTCCTCCAACCCAACTCATCGACTGAAATTCCTTCCCCTAAAAGACAACACCATTCTGTTCTATTATGGCATATTCAAAAAGAAGGGAAAAAAAAAAATATTACAGTGTCCAGGAAAGTAGGAAAGGTTACACTCAGCAGACAAGGACTCCTATTTTCACCATAGCAACAAGCCTATTTATAATATGGCCTACCTGCATCAAAGAGCAGCCACAAGAAGCTAAATGCAAGTCTAGTGGTACATTCAAGCACTAAGATGAAGAAGCAGCTCACATAAGCATGTCAATGAAACGCTTCCAATTACATTACATGCACAATTATTAGCATTTACTCTGAACCTCCTTTCTTGTTTTTTTCACCCAAGTAAGAGCAGCAGGGCTGGGGGTGGCATTATGAAAGGTTCAGGTGCAGGGGAAGATCAAAAGGAGGCAATCCCAGTGACCTGGCTTTTAAAAGGGGAGACTTCACCGAAAGGCGTTACAGGAGGAGGTTGCTAAACAGGATGGGAATAGGAAGTTACTCACTAGTTGTCAGTTTGTTTTTAAATAGAGTGGAAAATATACATCGATAACCACTGCTCTACTCCTCAATTTGCCAACACAGAGTAGATACAGAGTCTTCACACCTCAAACATGCTCAACCTCCCTGTTTTTGAGAGAGAAAAATAAGCAGCTATTGGAAATTATTATGAGACTAATAGTCATATCCCAAAGATATTATCATCTCCCATGCTCTTGTGGATCCTCATCCACCTCCAGAAGGAGTACAAAATAGTCCAACGACAGCCGTAACTCACACAGGAGGACTCAGCCTGATCACCACTCAATTCTATCATCTAGTGACACAACAAGTGGCATCCTGACTGATCTGTCTTGGTATGATGAACACTGCTAAAAAAAAAAAAGTTACACTAAGCCACTCTAAGAATCCCATATTCAGTCTGCAAGCACTTGTCTGCTGCTGCTTCTTTTTAAGTACCTACATGGAAGAGCAGCTGCCCGAAGAACGGCTGGCTTTTAAAAGAAGTGGAAGGAAGATCTTAAAAATCCTCTTTATCTGCAAGAGGAGTGGCAGTCATTTCACTCGTTCAAGTAGGAGACTGAGGAGAATTGCTTGGTGGTTGGGAAGTGGACTAGAACAAAAAGACTCAAACAGCCAGATGGTACATAAAAGTAAACTTCAGCCTTTTTTTTTTTTTTTTTTTTGGTATTTAAAATATATGTGGAAGCTTTTCTGAAACAGGAAGCCGAACAGGTCATAGCAGCGATTTGTCACATGGACCAGAAACAGACAAGGCCATCTCAGACACCTACCTCCATCGCAAAGGTGCCCACCAAAACTGCCACTGGCAGTTCAGCATACTCGAAAGACTGACTTACAGCGGCTGAAAATACAGTTCCATTTTCTAACTCACAGTTACATGAAAAATAATGTAGATAAGAACATCATGAGGGAACTGAATTTGCAATGTGTTTAGGAATCTACCAACTTAATAGGGAATTGACCTTTTTTTATTATTTTTTTTTTAAACCTGAGCAGGGGAGAGGTAAAAATGAACAAGAAATGACCTACTCAATCACAAAAAACAAGTTCAAGATAATCCCTGCTTGAAAGAGAATGCACCAAGTATTAAACACTTTACCATACAAAGCCCTCTCCTGCTGAAGACATTTGCAAGCCACCCATTCTATTTGGCAAAGTATTGCTTCATAACATCCCACTTCCACTCGCCTCTCTCAAACTCTCATGGAAGTCAGCGGAAGGTACTGGTGGCAAGAGTGAGCTGGTATGCTGTGATGGGGTTGCTCCACTGGTGAAGCACATCTAATAACATCAGATTGGCCAAAAGAGCCATCCTTCCTTCCCAAAGGTGCAGCAAGCACCTGAACAGGATTCAGAGAGACCAAGCTACATCCCACTAAAGCAACAACTTCACATTCAATCCATGCAATGAAGGAAATGCAGAACTGAGGTGAGCAACCTCTGGCTGAAGCCTTGGTGGTATATTTTTCCAATATTTTTTTATGCAATGCTCCTACCTTGACTGCATGTAGAAATGCACACCTTAAAAATCAGTTCTGGAATTAATTAAACCAAACTCATACAAACTCTTGTGCAATTCCTAAAATCAGGCCATGTTTCCACGATGTTTATCACCTGTCTGCAGTACCAGATCATCCCGCAACTCTCCAGTTAGGGTGTGGGCACTCAATCATGTTCTTGTCAAATTAACAAGAGACCATGGTATGGAGTTTATGTCAGTGGCAGGAGGCCAGCTGATACCTGATCTGGCATGAAGTCTGCCGGGATGCTTAGGCTCCAAAAGATTTGAAAAAACAGAATCCGGTAGAGAGGTTTTATACTAGTTCAAAACTTTGCTTCCTGAGGCTGCAGCAACCTAAGGCTCCCTAAAATCTGATTAGCTAGTCTATCGAGCCAAAAAACTCAGTTTAGCATTAGCTATACTGTCATTTCCAGCTCTACACACATTAAGACAACAATATAGACCACTGATTTAAGACAGTGTACAGAGTTGCACTCAGCTGAATATGCTGATTTCTAAATCGCACCCTTATGTAAACACAAGCTACTTTGTGTCTAGATCACGTTTGAATGCTGTTATTCCTATTGTACAGATGGGGAAACTGAGACAAACAGCAATTAAAGGAGATGCCTGAGGTCATGTCTTAGGTCTAGCAATCAGCAGAGGAATCTGGATTCCCAACTCCTACTTGTATTTTTTAACCACTAAACCACTATCCTTCCCAGTTCAAGTACAGTTTTAAGTTCAAGGATTCACAAAAATAACATGAGCAGACTTGGTTAGACGTATATGCAGGCTGCAACAGTTCTCAAAACATAAGGAACCTTCTAAAAAACCTAATTGTATTTAAAAAAAAAATATCACTGCAATACAGTCTTAGCTGCAGCCTGAACATTTTTCCACCAGAGAACCAAAGTAAATACAACAACAGTGACATCTAAGTACACAGGCCGATTACAGCTTTACTTTCAAAAGAGCTTTGATTGATCTTTTTTGATAGACCTGAAATAAATTAAACTAGATTGACTCACTTGAGAACGGACTGTAATCCTTTAGTCAGATCCCAGCGAACTCAAACCAAACCAGCTGTTAATTTAGGCTTTATAAGATAAAGCATGAGAAATCCAACCTGATGTACCCCAGAGCAACGGCTTACATCATCTCTGCAAGCAATCAACTTGCTGCTTCTTTTAGGAACTAATCAGTGCTCTCTACCATGTGGGTGCCAAACTTGTTTTCCGCCCCTCCAGCAGACTCTGCAGCCAAAGTAGGAGGGAGAAAGAGCAAGGGACAAGAGGGTGCAAAGTAAAAGATTCAGCTGTTGACTTCACGAAACACATTGCACAGGCTGTCCCGACATGGAGAGAAAGGAAAAAAAAAAACCAACCCACACCAACCCACTTACAGTAACCATTTCCATTCAAACAATCGCTGGATCTCAGTCAGGAATAAACTGCCCAGATCAACACTCACACTTACAAGGGGAGGAGGAGGAGGGAAAAGAAGCACCCACCTATCTGCGGAACCAGATACGGACAGGCCAGGAGAAGGTCAATTATAACCCTACATGAAACAACAAAGTAGGCAAAATAAAAGGTGGGGGGGTTTCTGCTCTCCCAATCCAATAATAAAAATATGCCCGTCAATTAGTTCTGTACCATCGCTGTTCTGATGGGATTCTTGTTTGGGGTCTTTTACTTTGTTGACTCTTAAGACTTCCAGACTTATCTCATCCTCATATCTGAGATTTACTCTGCAAAAAAACATTGCCTCCTGGAATGTGCCATTTGCTGAACCTAAGGGGATAAGACTGGAAATCCAATTCAAGGAATTGTGGTACTTTCAAACTGGTTTTGTCTACCAAGGAAAAGACAGCAATGAGGATTCTCAGGTGAAGTCAAACTGATCCTTACAATAACATCAATATAATATACATGCACACATTATAAAAGGGAAAGACAACAGGCAGGAACACCACTCTGAAATGATTCACAGGAGCCTAACACAATTCAAAGAAAATAATTAAAAAAAAAAATCAGCTTAGGATTTATGACTAGAAGTCATATCTTTTCTTATCTGAAGGGAAAAGACACAGGCAACTCTTACACAAAGTTTGAATTACACCAGACACTTGCTAAACCCTTAGCAATAACACCTCTAACGAGAAGGAGACTTACTCCCACAAGACAATGGAGTGCCCTATCCAGGTACTTCTGGGAGGGAGCACAACACAATCTGTGTTAAACATGTGAAAGCTCTTCTCCCAGAGAAAGCCACAGCTCTGCAGAAGATGAAGCTGAGGACTACTCCAAGTGCCCAAGGTGGCATTTGCAGCCTCCGTGTCAAGACTACTACTCTTGAGATGGCTTTGTAGAGCGTTGGGAGGGGAAGAAAGAAGAGGAAAGAAAAAGCATTGCAAGTATCTTGGGGTTTGAGCAAATCAGAGCAGCTAAAATACCAGTCTGGGAGAAAACACCCAATCAACTGGTAATTCCAGTAAGCTTTGTTTTATTCCAGTTAAATTAAACTCCTTCCAGTGGACTCCAGGCTGGAGTTCATTGATTAAGATGATAGTTAGCTCTTCCAATTGAAGGAAGGGGACATGGCAAGGTCTTCTTAAGATCCATAATGCTGGTTTATATTCCTGTTCCTCAAAGTAACAATGCTGTGCAGGAGCATCAAGCTGATGCTACCTGTTATCAAATACAATACCTAGATACATTTTCCTTGGTTGAGAGTACAACTGAACAGAGCAAAACACCTTTCTAGTGCCTACTGACCAGCCCAGCAGCCTTGTTCAGCCCAGAACAGAAACTAAATCACGACTTGGGTCTGTTCAGCAGTGCTCCACCACGGAATTCACGGGCAAGGGAGAGGAGACTCCAAATGCCTTAAGATACTTTTGGAGACTACCCAGGAATAACAGAGGTGGCCTCGGATACAAGCTTACGCTATGCAGTTTTATCCAGGAAAACAAGTAGATACAAGTAAACAGCATTGCCTCACATGTCCCAGAGGCACTGCATACTTCAAACATGCAAGTATTCAGTCAGCTCCTCAGCACTAACACACTCCAGCTGTGTGGTGGCTTCAGGCCTTTCCAGCCCCCTGCCCCATCCCTCACCAGCTGAAGAAAGCAACACCACCAGATAGGGCACAGGCACATGCTATTTGGCCATTGAGGAGGTGGCCCTATCCTTGACAACCATAAACCTCTACATGGTAAATGGAAGCGAGAGCCCCTATTCACCTCGTTGTCTTGAGCATCTAGATGTGTCCACATCAGCTCTTTTCAAGAATTAAGCCAACTCACTCAACCTCTTTACGTCTCGCTTTCCCCACACCGTTTTAGGCTGTCCCCCTCAGTGCAGCTGGTAAGGTCATAGGATTTCAAACCAGATAAAGATGGGAACATGCCTGGCTCTCCATGCCATCTTTTACCTGCTCAGTTTTTCTTAGTTTAATCAAGCTCCAAGTTTTATCAAGCTCCAACAGTTAATTTTAAAATCTCAGCTCAGTTTTACATATATTGAACAGCCAGCAAACATGAAGCATGAAGGGGGGAAGGAGAAGGATGGTTGAGGCAGACACAATACATAACTTGGCTCTGTTCGCCGCTTTGTGTAACTTCCTGCATAACTGAAGTAAGAGCCAGCAAACACTCAAAGGGAAAATAATAAATAACCAGTAGAGTAGGGAAGAGAGAGATGTCTCCACAAACCTTCTCCTCTATTTTTTTTTCATCCATCCACAAACTATTCCCTCTGACCGTCTCTGACATGGACACGTATCTACTGCAGAGTGAAACCAACAGCTTGCAATTCAGCTGCAGGACTACAGTGTCTCCTCTCTACACCCATTCCTAGCATGTAGGAGAACATCTACCAAAGCCCAAACCTTGGGATAGGTTCACAAAGCCCAAACCTTGGGATAGGTTCACAAAGCCCAAACCTTGGGATAGGTTCACAAAGCCCTTTGGCCTTGAGCTAAACAGGGTCAACTTCTATCTTCAATCAGGAAGGGCACAAGTCTCTCTAGTTCCACCCTGGAATTAGCCTGAGCCTTTTTTGATTCCAGACTTATTTCCTTGGATTCTGGGGCTCCCAGAAAAAAGTTCAATTCATCATCTCCTTGGGGGGCGAAGGCACATCTACACAGAGGTATTTCACATTATTTCTAGGGAATCTGACCTTCTATCCAGAGGCATGTATTCTAAATAGGACCTTGATTACTGGTCAGGGAAGCAATTTCAAAGAAATAAAAAAAAAAAAATTAAAAAAAAAGAAAGAAAAACTCCATTATTTTTTCCGCTCTAATCCCAAAGCAACAAAAATTTAAGGAATTACTTCATAAAATATTATTCAGTTTTGGTTTAATTAAACTAAGTAACAAGACTGCTACTGTTGCCTTTGTAGGAACCACATTCCTTCACAAAGTGAGAGTCTGGAGGCAGGGTTTATAACTATGCTTAAGTCTGCAATCCACAGTGGCTGAGAACATTGTATTAGGGCTGCAGATCACAAAATCATAATGAATCCTTCACACAGAACCATCCAGCATTTGAGACATCGCTGCATTATACAGATTGGCACAGGCAGGTCGTTGTGCAAGACAGGTTGCAAAAAAGTTTGATGCAAACTTTATACTCTTTTATTTGTCTAACAGCAGTGCCCAAAGGCACCACCAGAGAACAGAGTCCTTTTGTGCTGGGTACTGTACAAACAAGAGAGTGAGAAAGACTGACCCTGCCCAAAAAACAGATGGGAGTGAAAAAGGGAGGCACCGAAAAGGGAAACTCTTTAAATGAGAGACCTGTGAAATGCAACATAGATGCTAAGTAAGGTGTTGCCTCTCTGAGCCGGTACCTGAGAACTACGTAACACAGAAAACCAGTTTCCTGGATCTCCTCCCCAAAGACAGATCCAGGTGACAGTATCACTGAGAAAGCATCCCAGGAACTTCCTACAACGTAACCCAGTACTTCCATACACCAAACCTCCAGCCTTCCCAAGCCTGGTGACTATGAAATAACGAGAGAAACCAACGAGCTGATTTAGCTCTGCTGGAAAGTTGGGTCCCTCCCCTCACCAGGGGAATTAAACTCCTGTTTCTAGTACTGGAGGATAAAGCATCAGGTTTCAGAAAACATGGCACTTTTAGCTATGGGAAGAGCTGCCAGCAGCTGAGACATAAAAATTGCTCGTCTCAGGCTTGTGGTCAGAGTTAACATTTGGGGGTATTTCCACAGACAAACAGATAAGAAGGGAATGTTTCCCTGGCAGATTTATTAATCTGTAAATGCTGGCTGAAGACACCGAGCTGTTTGGAGCTGCGGAGTCCCAGGGAGACGGATTAGTGGGAGAAGTGTAGATGAGGTGGCCGTGGGTGCATAATGCTAATTAAATATAGTCTGCAATTTATAAAATGGGTTTGTGTATATAAAGCTACATTTCTCACCACTAATCACACAAGATCAAGTAAAATCACCTTCTACAGCACACAGGGGGTTATACACTTATTAATTGGAACGAACCATCAGAAGGTGTTTACTGTGCCTATAAACCGTATCCCCACCCCCGTGAAAAGCAATGCTACGTCACCAACAGACTACAGTCCTGATGCCCACAGAGTGCAGCGAGCTGTAAAATGAAAATAAAGTCTTCAAGCAGGAGAGAACTCCTTGCAAACAAAAGAAATGGGCATGCAGAAAAATAGTATAAAACCGGCAACAAATTTCCTCTTCCTGCTGCCCCTAATTTCATGCCTATCAATAAGATGAATCATTCCATTGCTCATTTTCTGTATAGTCTTTTGTTTTCCAACCCCCAGGAGATAAATTATGTCACAGTATAGCCTCCACCACCCAGCCCATGGGCCCCAACTATAGATGGGCCACCTTGATCACTCCGGCGTGTTTTCAAGAAATCACGTGTTCTTTCTAGAATCATCTGTGCTTTCCTGGACACAATTCAGTTGTGCACTAGATACAGCAAGTCTCCTCTACTTTCCAGGAAGACATCAAGCAGCAGAGAAAGCCTTCTAAAAGGTGTTTATGGTCACATCACAGGTTAAACTAGAATGCACCACTAGTTCTTTACTAAACATCACCAATAATGAGTTGACAGCTTTAGTTCTCAATACAATTACTATCCAGAGTCTGATGAAATTAGAGAGATACACAGTTAAACACTGTCCTGCAAAAGTTAGTCTACCATTAGGAAGGACCCTACACAGCCCTACACAGTATATAAGAGGGTAGAGGGAAGCAGTGATTGAATTAAGTACATTAGATCCAGCTTGTGCTTTCTTTTGGATGCAAAAATCTTTCATCACTACTGACTTTCCCAAGATTATTGACCAGAGCAAACGGAATTGCCATTTCTCAATTTTATCATGTGGCTGAACAGTATTTGATGTTCCTTAAACAGTACAAGAACTTGGGAGCATGATGCTAGGAAAAAAACCACTAGCTTTCACCTTTGAGAAGAGGTTCCCACTGCTCGAAAACACAAGAGTATTCATGCTTGGTAAGTTTAAAAAGCACCAGTTCTTCACTTTCCAAACCTTCATTCATCAACCTTCAGCTGGGAAATTCAAGGCTCATGATTTTTTTTTTTTTCCTTCAGTATGTATTTTGTATAGACAATACAAAGCAAAAGCATTACTGAAAGTAAGTAATGCTTGAAGAGTCTCTTGTATTAAAAGTCAAATAATTCCTTTAATGAAATTCTTTAAAAGTCGTAGTTACGTCCTGATTTGGTGAGATATTAGACATGTACAGAATTCTGAGAAAAAACAGCTCTTTCACTAATCTCAGACTCCTCCAGTCTTAAAGTCAGACCTGTCCTTAAAGTAGCTTTCCTGAAAGGGAGATGTTGGGTCTCCATCCAGTTCATGTCATGGTCAAGGGGAGGCATTTTATTCTACAGTAATTCTCAAGCACTTTTTCTATTTATCTAGCTTCAAAATTGAGCTAGCAGTGGGACTTGCAAACAGCAAAATTAAGAACTCTAGAAGCTACGCTGAACATTGCTGATAAAAACCACAAAACCAAGAACTCTATTGCAAAGTAGGCTAAAGAGCACAAGCTCAGAGATAAAAAGCCACTCTTGCTGTAAATAACAATGATAACACAACCACTAAAGCAGAAATCAAAACCATAGGTGCTTTGCATGTGGTTTTTGACAGCAAACCAATTCATTTCGTTCCCCTCAATTCGCACACCAATGCAACCAGCATTTTGCATACTGATTGAAAAAAAACCCAAACATGATGTAATACAGACTCCAATCACTCTAACTGCAGACTAGCATACGAAAAAAAGAAGTCAATACAGAATATTTGT
Organism: Numenius arquata; assembly: GCF_964106895.1. Taxonomy (NCBI): domain Eukaryota; kingdom Metazoa; phylum Chordata; class Aves; order Charadriiformes; family Scolopacidae; genus Numenius; species Numenius arquata. Next base: position 7,767,559 of record NC_133590.1, on the reverse strand, counting down.
AAATACCTTAAAACTTATTTGCTAAAAATTGCCTTGTAATATTCATGCCATCCAAAAACCAAAGTGTTACATTTCCAACAAGCCTACCTCAGCAGCACTGCCCACCCCGTACGCTTAAAACATGTTTCTCTTTTTATACTTTGAAATATACCACTTACCAGAAAAATCAGAAGATGGGAAAATACTAAATATGAGCAGCAAACAAAAGTTGAAAGTTACAGCTATTCACTATTCTGTTCCCTGGCATGTTGTGATATTAGGGTGTTTTTCCCTTTTGCATTTCTGCTTGTTTCTTGTTAGGAAAAAACCCAACAAATAATCATAGCATCACACATTCCCGGATAGACTTTGAAATTCACACATTATTGAGGTAAAATTCACAGCCCTTCTGCTGAGATTCGGTTACAGGCAGCTCTACAAGAGCTGAATTTATAGGGTAATAGTTCATCACCTTTAAAAATAAACATATTCTATTGTTATAGAAATGGGAGTTTAACATCTAAAAATTCCAATAGTTTGGCCAACACAGCAAGATCTGCCATCTGCTCCAAAACAGTGCTTAGAAATGATGGAATCCCTTTGAACTCCAAGACCAACCTCAAGAACAAGTATTTTGTGTGAGCACAGTCTTACAGGACTGTAAGCGCAAGAAGCCGAGTCCTCAGTGGTGTGTATGGCCCAAGCCTCACGTATTAATTTTCTTGTAATATTTGGTTGGACCATAGAGCACTGCAGCAGGAACAAACTATGGTAGCACTGGAAAAAAAAACATCATTCTTTAGTAAAACTGCATTTTAAAAACTCAGATTATCCAGTAGGTTATAGCCTTACTGACTTGGAATGGGATTCTCCACAAGATTGCTAGAATCAATACAATTTTTGCTCAAACTTTAAGAGGGAAGAAAAAAAAATAAAATGTGCATGTGGTCAGGGAGAAACAAAGCCTGAAATGTGTCATGCAATCTGGCTTCTCATGGCTACCCCATTCCAAACGCTTCTGAGAACATGAAACCACAATGCCATAATGAAAATTCTTTCATATACATAATTATTGAATACAATCAGCATCTGGTAGGAGAGAAAAGAAAGAGAAGTCCAAATACACAGCTCCCATCCCGACAAACTGTCAGCTGGTGTGATCAATCAGCAGCTTATGCTTTTACATATGATTTTGTTAGGAAGTCAAAAGGAAAAAAAAAAAAAGGCCTTCAGGGGAAGGAAATATATTTCCAAAAAAAAAAAAAAAAACCACCAAACCACAACCCAGTTCTTCCATTTTACCAAGCTCTCATTTACTTTAATCCCACTCCTCCAAAGTCCCTTTTCCTCAAAAAGGCACATTTTCCAAAATATGGAGAATATGACCTTCTGCCTCAGGCTAAGTACTAACTAAGCAGCATCATTCCTATTTTGTAGATGGGCAAACTGAGGCAGAGACAACCAGTCTAAAGGATTGTCTGTAATATTCAGGAGCCATCTCAACCCTTTGAGTTCAACAACTTCTGCATCCTTCCTCCCGTTTTTAACACCACCGCGTCCAAGATCCTTATCAGCTGAATGAAGTTTCTTAAGGGACAGTCACAGGATCTGTATTACATCCCCATAATACACACATTCAATATGATCTATACTCTCCAAATTAAGAGTGAATCCTACGTCAGCATCTAGGATCCAGCAGACAGTCACCTCATTCAACAAAGAGTGACCTTTTAATTAAGCATAAACCCAACGTTCCTGTGCAATGCGCACACACCTCAAGACACCAAAAGGCCCTCAGTTCCTCTTGTTTGCACTTCATGGTGCTTTTTTTTTTTTTTTTTTTTTTACAAAAAAAAATATTGAATGAAAACAATCTTATAATTAAATAAGTATTAAGCAGTTCTAAAGCACAGCAGCTGGCAGGCCAGTTTTGCAGACTTAAAAAAAGAATGACCCACAAGGAGGGGGAAAAAAGCCACACACATACACATTCATATACACACACAGAGTGGTTTACTGGGCAATCCAGACACATTCTCAAAGGCAGACATTGTGGGAGATGAAGTTACTAGGCAGGAAAAACAGTTGCTAAGTCTGAATATTTGGTTATTCTCAGAGCAGGGATTAGAAGAGGAAGTGTTGACAATGTAAGAGTAGCTACCATGAAGTCCCCAGAGCTTTAGTTGTCCCTGCTGATCCCGCAGCGAGGGGAGGGGTGAGTGACGGGGCTCGCCCACAGTGACAGCGCCAGAAACAGGCTCGAGTGACACTCACGGCATGTTAGGCATTGTCATTTTAAGACAGATTTTTCCAGGCTCTCCAGAAGGACCTACCTACACACAGACTCTCTTAAGTGATACTGGTATACCTTGATGTCACAGCTCACCGGGAATTATACCACTCCTTTTGCCATTACCATTTAGCTATGTACAAGAAGAGGCATAAAACACCTTTTTGCCGGCATCACTATGTCCGGGTGATGTGATGGACACACGCATTAGACATAAGGCCTTTTAAACAACTTGCAGCTATATCTCTTTGATCTCCTTAAAGCAAGCCTTTCGCAACTTGTTCTCACCAAGGCTAAATGGACTTTCAGGACAAGACAGGAACAAGGTCTACCTGCCTTCCCAAAAAGGCTGAAGCGCTATTCATTCAGAGTCCCAAAGTACAGAAATAACATTGTTTGAAAAGGTTTTTAATAGCTTAAATTTAACAGCTATCAAAATGAAATCATGCCTTCCAAAATTAATATGCTTTGAAGTATAGATGACTGAAAATGAAGACCACCTCATTTCCTTGTACTTTATTTAAAGACCTGCAGAATCACTTTTGTAATTGCAGGGAGTTTTCAGGTGTACCAGAAATGAGGAATTACTGGAAGATTTCCTAAATTCTACACATCGGCAGCTAGTTATTTCACTCCAGCTTTTAGCAGCCTCTACAAATGTCACAAAATGCCCATCTGGCCTCAAAAGCCAAACTTGGTGACCCATCCCTTGGGACAGGTTCCCTTCTCCGTGTTATTTGCTACCAGGAGTTGCTGGAGTAGAGCAGAGCACTGTGACGAGGAGAGGGAAGCAAGAGGATACAGAGCAAGGCATGTGCAGGCAAAGGGGGATGAAAATAAGAACGCTGCCTCTTTATTCACTACTTTAAGTTTTGTGGGAAAGAGCCTTAAATGAGTAACATGAGAAAAGATGATTAATTTTTTTTCCCAAAATGAGACAGAACATGTGCATGTGGGTTCTCTTTGCTGGAACCCACTGAAGACCACAAACAACAGTCAACTGCATTCATTGTTCAACCCCTCTGTCTTGCCAAAGCAATTCCTTCGTGAGATTGTTCGCTTGTATCTTCCTCGGCATTTGACAACTGCCTAGTGCACACATTTTAGGTATTAAACCAGTAAATAAGCAGTGACAGCCTCTTAGGCCATTATTGTACAACATCCGCATCCTCTGGAATATGTCAATCAATCCGCCTGCACAACGCAGTGCTTAATTTTCTTTTAGAATAAGGAAAGCCGTAGCTAGAGAACCTCTGAATAAGCACACATTAAATACATCCCACAAAACAATCACAGCATTAAGAACAACCACGAGGAAGTGATCAATCCCTACCCTTTGCTCACAAAAAAATAATAATAAAAAAAAAGAAAAGAAAAAAAAATCTTGCCCCTCCCTTGCATTTTGACAAATCTTTTAAAAAGCCCAAGAAGTTGGGGAAAAATCATCAAAAAAATCCACCACACTTTCTGTGGCAGTCAGTAAAAATCAAAAAAACAAAAACCACACCACAAAACGTTGCTTTCAATTTATATATATTTCCTTCTCAATTGGAAAGATCAATAGTTTTAAGAAAAATACTACACCTTCTTTCTGCTCCATATGTTTCTCTTATTGGTTCATTTACACTGGGCTGTTCTCCTACGAGCAGTTAGTACATCTTTTTGTCATTTTAGCCTTCCCCAGCCATTAGTGCTAACCGCTGAGACGGCGCAGCTCTCCTCTGCCATCCTGCCTGAGCACTGCATCTCTTTCCCCGGCCCTTCTCCCTTTGACTAATGTTCACCAACACTCATACATCATTCCCAAATTGGTCCAAATGAATTAAACACAGCTCTGCTTAACATTACGAGATTTAAATGGATTTTCTCTCTACAGGTCTGCCCCATAATTGGGTTTATCCATCTTGTTGAAGTACAGTTTACACTTGCTAACATCACGCCAATTCAAGCTACATTTTCTGCTCCAGTGGCAGGAGCGAAGCAGATTTGTCATCGGATCATAACAGGTAATTCAAACAACAATTAGTTTGATGACGGCCCGTATGTCAATGTCTGGTCCCAGCCAGCGCTGCTCGCACCCGCTGCTCTCTGTACGCTAAGATGAATTGTGCTTACAATTCTTCAATTTCAATCCACAAATACTTACCGGAAAAAAAAAGCTGGTGCCGGATTGACACAAAACCATCCCACTGCCCACGAGCGCCCCGGCGGAAGCAGCCCAGGGCAGAGCCAGACAGTGTGAGCCGCTCTGCCCTCCAGCTAGCCGTGGCTAATGGCACACTGCTGAGGGACTGGGGCTTCCACCACGTTTTCCCAGGACATCAACAGCTCTTTGGAAACACCTCTCTCACGCACACACAAGCCTCACACCGATTCCCAACCTCAAAAGCCAGCAGCCTGTGAGGCAGAGGCAGGCACAAGCCACCCTGGCTTTGCAGCCCTGCAAACTCCAGCAGAGAGGCAAGTCTCAACAGATGCTGAAACAAGACTATTTTCTGATGGGTGCCACATCCACAAACCCACCGGCATCTGCAGAAGCAGTTACAAAAAGCCAAGCACCACTGAAGACGAAGCCCTGAGCTTCTCAACTTGGGCAACCAGAACCACAAAGCTTTAGCTTCAGATTTCAATATAATAGGAGAGATAGGGGAGAACACCCACGAGTCCCGATTTTTAGTGAAATGCTTGAGCTTCTAGCTCACATACTAACGTTCAAAATATTTGCAGGCGAAGTCATGCATCCTGAGTTTGAAAATACCATGCATTTCTTGGAGGGCTGATTTTGCCAATTAGACAAGACGTAATTTGCCTCTCCAAATCTGCTCAAGAAAGCTTGTTTCAAATTAAAAGAAACATTCTTTTCTTAGGGCCAAGTAAATTTAATACCACGCTCATGTTTTTCAGGTCCCTTCACAAACGTGGGGTTATCTGGGACACGGCATTGATAATTTTGAACAGCCATGTGTATCAGTATCTATACTATTAACTATGAATGCAATCAATCACTTAGCTACTTTTCCTCTTCTTCTTTCTGATTCAGAGGAAGAGAAATAAAAATCACTAACAGATTCTCCACAATTTCATTTTGTCTCAGGATACATTCTAACACGCAATGCTAGTTGCTGTACATCATTTAACTGAAAAACCCAGCTACCTGGCTGAAAACGTAGGAAATCTTTTCATAATTAGAAAAAGATCTCCACCGAAAGAAACCAACATTTAGATAGATGTCTTGGTTTAAAAATTAAAACGTCCTTAATGAGCAACAAAGATATCAGTGACTAAAGATTTTCAAAGCCAATACCAGAACACCATAAAAACCTCTTTAACCTAAACATTGTAAAAGAACATTATTAAGTTCAGATCAAAAAGTAGTTAAAGTAATGGTATATAAAATATTCTCCTTCTGGAGGTGGCATGGGGAAATTCTGCACAGATAGAAAGCAGATACACTAAAACCTTACCGGAACCTGGAAAACATCATTCTGTTTCTCTACACCGAAATTTAAATCAGATAAAATCTATGTCCTGAAAAAAATCATGGTATTCCATGTGTTGTCTCTGGTTCACATTTTCTATTCTAATATTATCACTACCTTTTGTGTGCCCCCAAAAAAATTACAAGTACCTCTTTCATTTTCTTTTTTTTTTCTTATTCTGAAGCATGGCTTATATGTGGAGACAAATCAGACTCATCATGGCCTGATGCTCAGCTGAAGTAAATCATGAGATGGGCGTTTTGTTGGGTTGTTGGTTTTTTTTGTTTTGTTATTTTTTTTTAAGCAGGGTTACGACAGCTCACACAATCTTTGGACAACATACATTTAGCAATTCTACATTTGTTTTTTCATCATGCTGGTATTTCAGTATAATTCTGAACACTGGGAACTGCTCCAAGTGTCTCGGGTCACTTCTGAAAGTACAGTTGGCACCAATCCCACAGGTCATTCCCTTGGAGGGCTTCCCAACATCTCAGGAGCACCCAGTCAAAAACTCCAAAACCACTCCAAGACATCGATTCCCACACGAGCCCATCATCTGGCGATTTGTGCCTGTCAAGCTCCAAAGAAAGAAATCCCGATGCCCCAGACTCTCAGATTAACGGGCAGAAAGAGCATCTCCACCAGCGCTCGACCCAGGCGGGCTGGGCAAGGAAGAGGTGGCAGCAGACACAGCTGTGGCAAGAATCGGGACCCAGTTTTGCAACTGTCACTCCTGTCCCACTGAAGGCTGAGGGTATGGAGCAATGTCTCCAGGCCAGACCCTTATCACCCTTATCTGCAACAAGGCCACCAAGCTGCTTGTGTCCTTGTGCAAACCAGCCCCACTTAATTGCACGGCGGGGAGGGGGGAGCAATCTTAATGGTGTGTTTATTTTTGTCGAGCTGGCACGGGAACAAGGCACAGGTTTGCATGGGAGAGAAGGGCAGGGGTCACAGCATTAAAAAAAAAAAAAAAGTAATAATGACTTCTAGGTTTGGGCATTGCCTGGCACCCCAGAGCCGGCGGATTCCGATTCTTCCAGCCAGTCATTCGCAGCCAGGAAATACCCCCTCTCTCAGTCATCACTCAAAATAATAAATATTTATTTATAAATTCCATGCAGCCTGTCCCCTAGCACAGGGACGAGCAGAGCAGAAATACGAGCAAGGCAACCCCCTAATCATCAGAATAGCCACAAAAGCAAAACGGGGACCACAAGCCCAAGCTCAAACAGGAAGCATCACCAGCATCCAAGAAATTATGGAGACAACTGAAAAGTTTCTCATTGCTTTAGATCTATTCTCTCTTCCAAAATGGCGAGACCTTTCCCAGGTCATAATCCCTCAAAAGAGGAGACTTCCTACTCTATCACCAAGCCGGCTCAGCTCCAGCCGTGGAGCGCAGGTGTCGGGTTGACGTCCTGGCAGAAAAGGAGATTGGTGCTGACGGTGCCTTGGACGCAGCGCTGGGGACAGCGCAGCCAGAAGCCTACGCCGTGACCAGGAACTGAGCGCAGCACCTAATAAGTGGATTTATTTTTTTTTTTCCCCCCTCTTTAATTTAATAAGTCTCAGCTATCGCTAGCAGCCAGCGCAAAGCCTCAAAGCCAAGCAGAATAATACATCCTCAGGCTTTTGTATCCTAGCTTGCCCTGACGGCTTCCGTTGCAAATCAGTTGTCGTAGCTAGAGACCGGACTCGAGAAGCCGATTAAACAAAGCTTGCCCTGCTCCTGTCTGACGCAGCGCTCCCTCGTCCAGCTCCTCATTAACAGGCTCATGGATATCCACTGTGACTGCTAACTCCACTGGCTGCTGAAGGGCATGCACCACGCTGGCAAGAGGCCGGATCTGAAAAAAAAATTCCAGCTTTTCTTTCCGAGCAGTCCCAGAGCTGCGTGGATCGCTGTACTGGAACCGCTCTCCCGTGGCGGGTGAGCTCAGGCAGCCAGCAATGGGAGCACATTTGAGGTCAGGCTGCTTGGAAAGAGCAGAAGGGCACTGGAACAGCCAAAGGGCCACCACAGCTTTGAGTATCTGCTGGTACAGCCATCCCTTGACAGAGTCCCCAACAAACCAGCCTTCCAGAGCAGAGGGACTCGATTTGGAGACATGGAGAACATCCATATCCCCATGCAAAGAGCCTTGGCCAAGAGCCGACCAAACAGGCACAGCGGTCAAAGTAGGTCTTGCTTTGAGGGGAAAGCAGAACACCAGAGACAAAGGCTGGTATACAATGGCCCTCTTTAAAATAATAATTAAAAAAAAAATCCATAGGAAAACTCCCATTGGCTTCATCAAGGCCAGGATGTGACCCAAGCTTGTGGAGCCGCCCTGAGGGAAGGCAATTAGTCTCACTCAAGGGATGCCAAAAAATTTAGCAGAGCATCCATAATCACCCTGAAACATTCTCTACTAGCAAAGCATAATGGGTTTATCATTTATTTCTCAATTAAGTGGTGCTTAAGTTGACCAGGGAGTGGATCCTATTGTACACTGATTAGCCAATAAAAATACATTAAAAAGCAAGTCCGACTACAGACAAGGAACACCATCTCTCTCCCTCTGCCAAGCAAGGTATCGTCTTGGACAGGCTGCCGTACCTTCTCTCCACCTCTCCTAGCAGTTCAGCTCTTGTGCAAAACGCTTTTACACAATGAATGAATTCCTAAGGCTACTTGTAAAATTACTAGGCGCAGCCCTGTTAAACATTCATTTGGATTTAAGACAATATGTTGAAAAATCACAAAGCAAGTGAGCACCAATTGCTATGCTACCCTCAAAGCTAAATAAACAGAATAGTCCATCGCTGACTTATTCCCCCAGCCATTACTCCACATCATCCATCCCCGCTCTCCGCACTCACAAAGTCTCCCGCAGATCAATAGCAAGGCTCATTGATTATAATTGGAACCGGATCACACCCTTTCCCTTCCAGGTCAAAAGGCACAATGACTACAAGCCATTAATTATTTTGTGGCACCACTCAATGGCTGTATTTATGCCATATACGTAGTTATGATTATTCCACAGAATAACATTCATTTATTTCAGCAACGATCTGACAAACTATATTTATGCTGCACCTTTGGCCTCCTTGCTTGAACTCTGCTCAGCAATGTCTCTCAGCTGGGATTACTTCTAACACGCAAACCCTCCAAACAGCTTTCAAACCGCCAGTGTTTCTTGGATATTGTTTTGTTTAAGTCTACTACAAAAGGGCATTTTCTTGCTCTCCACTCTTCCTCCCTCCTCCCCTTCTCCTCTTCCCCCTCAAGCTGTTGGCCAAAGAAAACCAAGGATTTTAAGCTACATTTCTTGCCTGCCCTCTGTAAGCACTGCGAGTCTGAAGCGTTACTAGGGTTCACCCAAGAAGCTGCATTCCACCACCTAACTGGGGAAGCCACCCATCAACCCCTGGCAAAGCACCTGAGAAACCTCACCGCTACCTACAGCTTCAGAGGAACGTGACCGACCCTCTAGGAATGTCACTTGACAGAAGTGACTTTAATTACAGACATCCCCGTACTGCAGTCTCACGACAGCCTCCCTATCGTTCCAGGATTGCTGTGTTTTATGGACAGCCAGCAGCAGAAATATTAATGCTACTTCTGTATTTCAGAGAAAGAAAAAAGGCATAGATACATACCTACATTTTAAATATATACAAATATATACATGCCTACACATATAAGACCCTTTGCTATAAACGAAAAGGCTGGTTGTCTGAAGGTGTTATAAATGCCCTTCAGAGCTCGTTTGGCCTGGTCTGCATAATCTCACCAGTGATTTTGCCACTTGTAAATATTCCAAATTTATGCCAATAAAATCTTCTCAGCAACCAGCCTGCCTATATATATATTTATACGTATGGAGCCATTAACATCCGTTCATGGTTTGTTATTCTTGTGAAACATCAGTAGGGGAAGGCAGGGAGAAGAGGGAAAGTCCAAATCATGTGTCCTCACAAAGGACGTTGAGCACTCAGCAAGTTGGGAAAGTGGAAGCTCACACCCCATGGATGAGGCACAGCAGCTCCACACCACTCTTCTTCATTTCAAAACTGAAAGCACGGCAGAGACGAGAACGTCAAGGAGCAGGGAGATAAATGTAGAAACTGATGTCGTGTCATGCTCTCATAAAAGGCCTGGATACACCTACAGAGCCTTCCTTATGACTGTCATATAAACATTACACTGGGGCTGTGTACAGAAGATTAAACGGGAGGGGAGGGAAGCTTCACATGTGTCATGCTACCAAAGGTTATTTTAGGATCGGCTTAGAAGCTGAGTAGTGGGTGGCAGCCGATTATATTACCACAGGCATATTTAAATATCATGGGCCCAAGCTCTCATTAGGATCTTTCATAAACGGTCATGGGTGCACTGTGATTTGAACTTGAAAGTTGGCCTTCAGAGCAGCCCACGTCCCTGGGGCTGTGGTGATCCCTCCTGGGCTGAGTCTCCCCTCAGAGCAGGACGTAGCCAGGGCACAAGCACTTTGGCCATAAGGCCAAATTCAAGGAATTCTATCATTCAAGGAATAATACCAAGGAATATACCTGAGACTCAAGTAGGATTTTCCCAGCAAGGACCATCCCGCTGCCCCACGAACTATGATTAGGGCACAGAATACTTGAGGGCAGAGCACATGCAAGTATCACACAGACAGTCCCACAGGGCCATGTCATCACCAAGTTGTGTTATCCCACCAGCCAGGACCAAAACACGGTTTACCTGCCTCTGTGCACAACAAGTCTCAGAAGCTCGATTGCTACTTTCAGAGTTCCAGCTGTCAGTGGATCACATCTTGATGGTAACTCTGCAGCTGAAGGAGGGCTTTGGAGGAGTACAGCCCAACTTACCATAGATTCAGAAAAATCTGTATGTAAGGGACTCTGCCTTGAAAGAAATGCCTCTCTTCTCCCACACAAGCAGTAATCTTCACAACCTGGTCACAGAGTCACGTCCATGCTTTAGATCACCAAGCAATGCTGCAAGTCCTGTCTTTAAAGGACCAAACACCAGATGACTTAAGAGGAAACCAGATGGCATGTTCATACCAAGGCTGACCACTGAGCAGAGCAGCTAATGGCAGTGCTGTTCTCGCATAGAGACAGGCCCTCCCCTAAAAAAGATCCTCCCAAATGAGGAGAACATAATCAGGCACTTAATTCGCAAATGCTGCATGACTTCAAAATTGTAGGAAAAAAGTTTATATTTACACATACATACATATTTAATATATGTAGACACATATGGGTGTATGTATATTATAGGTATTAATATATTAATAGATATTATATAGATGTTGGTGTTATAGAGATATTAATATATTATGTTTACATATATATATATATATAACAGTATTAATAATTTCCCTACCAATATCTTCCAGATTTCTGCACCAAACCCCTCGTTCATAATCAGATATATTTAATTATTTTCAAGGCTTACAGCATGGTTTTTTTCAGTGGTACTTGTATAAAATCTGTAAACATTTACTGAAGCTTTTAAAGAGAGCTTTCTGTTAAAAATGAACCATTACCCTGAAAAGCAGCTAGTTATATCTTAATAAATTTGTAGCTATTAAGCCATCCAAAAACACTACACAAAAGTCAGTTTCATTTTAGTTCAGATGCAGCTCTTCTCCCATTTTTAACTGCTCCAAGATTTCGGTACCTATGACTACTTTGATGGGCTCAATTGACTAAAACCAAGTATTTCTACTGCAATTCTTGAATGAACTGCTCTGTTTGTCAGGTTACGCAGGCACAGAAGTATAGATGAAATCTGGGACTCAGTTTGGGTGGGCAATGCTCCTTAAGTTGTAAAAGCATTCAAATGAAGCCAGAGGAGCATTTAACATCTGGTGTTGTCATCTAATAGGACATTCATCACATTCCCCTGGGTTTGGCCCTGAATACAAGTTAGGATCAGCTAATGCTGGACCTGAGTCTTTGCCGGGATGAAAACAAGATGCCAGGCAATGCCCACCTTGCCTGTTCAAGCATTCCCGGTAAAGAAACTACTTTTACTGCTTTGGTAGAAAGGAGTTATTTAGCTGCGCAAAAGGGGCCACCAGTGAATTCCAAGATGTTCTACCCCATATAGTTCCTATCCGACAAACTAAACACAACATACACTGCAGTGACTGCACGTAGTACGGAACAGGCTGAACGATACAAATTTCTAAGGCAGGTACATAATGCTACTAACACAGTAACAAAACAATAGAAACGGGTGCAAACAGCGGAAACTAACGCAATCTATACTGGTAAACACTAAGGAAAAGCATACCAACACCAGTTTCATCTTCCATTAGTTCAAAAAAAAAAAATCATTAAATTATCTTTTAAAAATTATTATTCATGTAGAATGAGGGAATTAAGTCTTTCATCCATAAAGTTTCATTTGTTTCAATGAAATTCGCACAACTGCAAAGGCAAAGAACCACCATAACCACAAACTTAATCAGTTGCCAGAAACAAGATCACCTCAACAGTTTGCAATTCAGAAGGTTAATCTACTTAAAGTTTTAGGACAAATCACTACTCATTATCTCATTGCAACTACACTCTTTGGCAGGAGAAGGTCACACTACCTACCAAAAAAAAACAACCACACACATACCTCCAGTGGACCAAACCATGACACCTCATTGAAAGATTATTTCTAGCCACTTTCTGAACAGCCTCAAATCAGTGAGAAATACTTCTTTCCATAACTTCAAATTAACCTTTATTTATTATTAAGGAACACAAGATGGGGAACTACCCATTTCTCTCCTGATCAAACAGTTCCATACCCAAGACTCCTGTCGTGCTACTCAGCTGAGTTATTACTCATTGAAAAAGAACAACAAGTAACTCCTGAACCATTTCACAGGCAACGGCCGTTTTCTCCCCTCCTACATAAACTGAAATGCCAAATACCAAACCTATTTGTAGCAGTAAAGATTAATTCTAACAGGCGAATTACCAGAAGGATAAACTGATCTGAACGTTTAGCTAACCACTAATAATTATTCCTGCTTATTAGTTTGTTGTACCCCAAATGCACAGAGTACTTAAGATAATAGAGAAAGTTTGATCCTTGCCTGGAGGAACTCCCATGAGTGGGGAAGAAAATGAAGAAAGATGAAACTGCAAGAGAAACCGATCTCAATTTACAACCACTTGTGACAGCAGGGACGTGGATATTGGCTTTCATTTCGCATGAACCTCTTTTAGCCTTTACTGGAATTACCTCCAAGGAACATGACCCATTGCTAGATATTCATAAAGTTACATAAAACTGTAACTCTCTGCATCAACATAACAGATTATCAGAAGATGACATCTTATAGACTCTAGGACTTCATCCTCTTGGCTTTACAGATGTTGTTAAGATCTTAAGAGGGTTACTCTGGTGGTGCGAGACAGTAGGTCACTTTTGGAGACTTCACACACGTTCAGCTTCAGAGAAAAGAAATCTTGAGTCTAACAGCCCAACTCCCTTGATTTTGCTCCTACCAGAGTATACGCACGTGAATGTACATCTAACTCAACTTACTGATTGTATCAGGGTGCAGTTTGGGTTGGTGATTGCTGGCACCACAAACCAGCCCAGTGTCCCAGTACCTCAGCTCCATGCAATCATTCAGGTTTAGCCATGATCACTCTGAAGGCAATCAGTGTGTAAGATCATTACCAACCAGCTTCGTGCAACTGTACCTTGAGAAGTGACTCCATGAAAGTGGTATGAGGGTGAGGTAGGGAGGAAAGAGGAGCGTGGTGTTTATTTCCTTTTAACTTTCCATTTCATATGTGTTCAATGCCATGTCTGAACATGTTCAGACATTTCTTCCCCTCCCCACTTACCCTTCTTCCAAATGCTTGTCCTACAAATTATATCTGGGATCTGAAAATTAAGCTGAAGTCTTTCCTTCTCTTTCTTATGCACACAGAGTAATAAAGAGACTTTGCAATCCAAATTCTGCACTTGTGTACACCTGCGTTAACCCCATTGTCCTCAAATTATTCCCTTAACAATGGCTGTGGGTTTGTACAGGTGTTGAACAAGCCCCGTAATTGGAATTTAACAAACAATTCCAACAGCAGGGGAAAAAAAAAAAAAAAAAAAAAAGAAAAAAAGAGAGAGAATTCAGCTCACTCCTTGTGGCATTAGCTAATGTGTTCAAGGAGCAGGAAAAACAAAAACAAATTTAAAGGTATTAGGGTTTGTGCAGATACTGACAGGCAACTCATGAGATTTCCAAAAACTGCCAGTCTTCTGGCAGTTAGATCTGCAAACCAGAGCAATAGCAGGGAGTGTAAGTGAAAACCTTTTGCTTCTCATTTGCACCATCTTTCCAGTATTCTCTTTTAGTGTCCTTCCCGCTTCACCAGTATTTTGTTTCCAAAATAAATTTTGTAATCTCCCCCCTTGGGATCACAAATTTAGGCCACAATCCTACAAGTCCGAATGCATGGTCCCAGCTGGGCTGAGGACAATTCTTCAGAGGGTTGAGATGGAGGTGAGCCTGGCACACGTGCAGGATCGGTGACGTATTTGCATCACCAGCTCCTGGGAAGGGAAGCGCCTCCAAACCGCCTACCACAGCATCAAGAAACAACCCCAACGGAAGGCAGAAGAGCAAGATGGGGCCAGGCAGAAAAGCAGGCTTGAGGAAATGTCATGCAACAAGAAGAGGACATGTTCCGCATCGCTGCTTCAACTAAACTCAAGAGCTGCTTTTCTAGATTGAGCTAGATTTTACGTAGCTGTAAAATCAAATAAAAGCTTTCAGCTGCTGTCATGAGGTCCTGATTGCAACCATGATTAAAACCAGCTACCTCCAGCCTTTTGCCTTTGTGTATCCCATGGCCAGGGCATTGACTGCAGATGTAGTTAGACTTCATTGCAATGGATAACTTGGTCATAGCAGTCTAACAGGAAAGGTTATCCAGCTGGCAAATGAAAGGGATCAGTTGACTTTATAGGGACAGCAATTACTCCTTAGTGATGCAGAATTACTACAGAACACTCATTACTGAAGAGATGCCAGTTACTGACAAATTACCAAACTGAGAAATTAATTACCAGCTGAGAAAATAATGCACAAGGGATAGGACTGAGAAAGCCATGTTCAAGAGAGGTCCATAATTTGCAACAAGTACATTCTAATCAACAATTAGTCCTGGTACAATTAGTACCACACTGGGTACTCTTTCAGGATGGCAGACATCACAACTGGTCTGCAAACCATCAATGGTTGAGAAGAAATAGCATCATCTAAAAATGGAGACATTGTTCAACCTGACCATGACGTTGTCCAACACACAGACCCGACTCTATGCTCCAACACTGTGTAAGCAATTCAGTTTTACTGCCAGGAAAATCGTTGTCTCCTAACTCCTCCTTGCGCCTACAAGACAACAGCCCAAAGGGCTCCTCTCTCTCTCGGCATTCAGATGTAGCGGTGAACGAAGGGGAGAAACGTAACACCGACTAAATGATTAAGTAAAGTAGCCAAGTCACTACCTCCAAGACTTTACAAAGCAGAGAGCCTACATTATTTCAGGGAGAACAAATAAAAGGCAACCACAAAGCCTAAACAGTTAAGTAAATGGACATCAAAATTACTAACTTTACACTCAGGATGATTACGGGGGAGGAAAAAAAAAAAAGAAAAAAGAATCAGGGCACTTTTATACTTTCTTTAAAAATAAAGGAGTACAGGACATTTAGCAGTCACAGTTTCTTCCCTGGGCGAGAACACCCACACTGCTCGCTCGCTCATTCACTCCCATTTTTCTCTGTGTAGCATCTGACCAAAAGGAGCCCAGACCGAGGCCTCCAGCCACTCCTGCATCACACACAGCAGCAACTCTGATTTTTACAGTTTTATTTGGCTTGTTCACAAGACCCAGTCTCACGTAATCCACGGGCCTGATCCTTCTCCTAATAAGAGCAATGGCAAAACTCCAGCTGATTCAGTAGCTCTGGACAGACCTTGCAGCGGCAAGAGGATAAACTTTAAGGGTCCAAGCCTTATTCATTCACTCTTCTTGCTTCCACAAGTAATCCTATTAAAAATAATGGGACTGCTCCTAAGAGTCAAAGATGTGGGATCAAATAAGAGGAGAAACTGACTGAGAAATATTTGGGGTTCCCACTCCAGCAGAGCACATGCCCCAAAGCATCCTCTTGTTTCTCTATATCAAATTAGAGCACCAATAAAAAAAAAAAAGCAAAATGCCTGGAAATGTCATTCGAGGCAGGAAGAAGAAACCTAAGTCCTCCTTCTTTTAAAACAAGGGCAATCGAGTGATGAGTAGCTGAAAATGCGGCCACACACACACACTCCTTCATATACACATACATACACAGAGGCAGTTCATCAGAAGTGAATCGGAGAGAGAAAGATGAATTTGAACCCTTTATCCCCTGTCCTTTATAAAGGCTGCCACTCAGTAAACGGAGATTGCTCTAATTACTGTGACAATTCTGCACCCCGTTCAAACAACTTTTGTGTTCTGGACAGGTTTCTCCGCGAGTTTGAAATTCTTGGCCTGAGAACCACTCTTGTCTAAAAGAGGTTTCTCGTTGCAAGCGCAGAATGCAACACTAACAAGTTGTCCCTCTTTTCAGCTCCTTTCATTCTCTTCTTTTCCAATTGCCTGATTCAGGGCTTAATGGAAACTTGTCAAGGCTTTTCTTCCCACAAACCCTGTAGAGCCCCAAGGCAATCTGTGCACAGAGTAACCACAGGAATCTCATATTGTCAATTAAAATTGAATAGACACCTGATAACCCAGTATACGTTCACGAATATACATCGTATGCATATACACAGATGTGCCCACGTAACCAGTCTGATGCCAGCGTTCGGGCACACCAGCAGTGCAGTGACACACCAGCTCTCATTTACAACACCCAGCTACACCCAGGTTCTAGTTTTCACTTTTAAATTTCATATTTATGAAATTAAAAAACAAAGTACTTTCAAACACTGTAGATGAGCAACAGATTTCAATGGAAAATAAACTAACTACGTATACCAGGCATTTGGCCTTTAATAACCCTGGGGATTGTAAAGATATTTAGCTGCTATCCAGATAAAATAAGCTCTGTGGATATTCTTTACACAGCAGTTTTGTGACCGGTACAGTAGCTATGTTTGTGTGTGACTAGCTTCTGTAAAGTACCTTTTTTTTTTTTCTTTTCTTAATTGACACAGACATGTTTTAAGCTACATTTTATGGTGCAGTTTAAGAATTAAGAAAAAGCTCATAGGGGAATGTACCAGGAACTGGAAGGAAACTGAGACATTTGGTTAATAATAATAATAAAAATCTGGAAAACTTGACTTACAGACAGACAACTATAGTCTGTAACTCCTTTCAAAAGGATAAAACCTTCTTGCCAATGTCCCGGAGAAAACAAAGGTAGAAACACTGATTGCCATCTTATTCTTCTCATGTGTTCACTCAAGGTCGTACCTTTCCGTGGATTCTTTAATATTGGCAAACATTTATAATAGTGTAATTTCAATAGCAGTGTGTTCAGCCCGGGCACAGATCAATGCAGCATCTATATGCCGTCTTCCAGACCTTGCCTATGTCAGAGTAGTGGCCCTGGTTTTATAAATCTCCTAAATCTAATTAAACCAATGCAAACCTCTTACTGTGTATGCTCCCAAACCAGTTCACTGGTTTAACCAAGTTAAAATTATTCAGGCTAGGGTTTAAAGCAGTTCCAAGAGAACCTTTATTAAATATTTGCATCAGTTAAAAACAGAAATCAATGTAGTGGCTTGTCTCTAGAATAGAAAAGCCTATAGCCTCAGATTTTTCCAGATCATTATTTAAGGAGTCACTGACTCCACTGGGAGTTTGGATGTGCGCAGAGAGGTACGCCCCCACCTTTTCTTGCTCTATTTTTCCCTTTCTTAAAATAGGACAATTTGTTTCTATTGTATTAACATCTAAGAATATTCCCCAGAAAGTCCCTTTGCAGTATTTTCGGTTTGGCATTTTCTAACTACTACTTCCCATGCAATCCTTAAGGATTTTTTGGGTCTCAGCTACATCACCTTCACTACTGAATTAAAAAGCAGAGACTGATTTTGTTGTACACAGCACCTTTCACATCACAGGTAGTCTGGAGAGCCCTACAAAGCTGTGAGGTAGATACTGGTCGAGCACAATTATATATTCATGCTTGGTAGCCATTAGGTGTGCAATCATATTTCCCACGGAGCCTAGGGCATTAAAACCTGTTCTGCCAAAAGGGGAAAACAGTTAGGCAGGACTAACTGTATCAGTAGGACTAATCAAATGGTTATGGGACCTTTAACACCACAGAGAGTCCCTCCAGAATTCAGCCTCACTTCCTGGCCAAATTCCCGCAGGAGTCTGGTACCCAAAACATCTGACCCCAAAAAGAAGCTGCTCTCCCATCTTCTCCCTCCTCACACTTCCTTCAGCAAGCAGCAAAGGCATTTCAAACAATGCAAATCCATTCTCTGCTCACCAAAGCCTACTTGTCTCCTATAATTTCTATCATTTTACTGTCATCATTTCTTCTTTGCTGAAGCCAGCAGCATATGAGTCAGAGAATAATCATTAACTTTTACAACTTCCATACAAATCCACCTACTCTTATTAGAAAAGCAGTATTGACATGCAACACAGCCTTGGACCAAATCCTGATCCTGCCAGGATGCTCCGCGCTTCTGTGGGAAAGTCAGATACTGCAGAGGCAGGAGCTCATTTAAAGAAGTACCGTTGGAAACATAACTTTTTTTTCTTTTTTCCAAGAGCGAAGGACACCACAGAAACAGCAATATATCAATATGACATTTAGTTGAGTTTGGCTTTTTCAATACCTTTATCCACTTTTGAAGAAGTTGGCCATTGGTTCAAGACACACGGGGCCTGATCCAAAGCCTTTCGTTATTAATAGAAGCCTTTTTTCCACTGACTTCAATGGATCTTGGACCAAGCCCAAGGAAGACAAGATTTCACAGCAGTAAGAGTGACACACATTCTCCGCATTCAAAAAAAAACAATAAGCGGCATTTACGATGTCAATCTGTATAGCGTAGTTTTGTTTGTGTTTTGCTTTTTTAAAATAGGCTCTAGGCTGTCAGATTAATGCACCCAAAAAGCCTCTCCGAAGTTGGAAGGAATTACGGGCAGATACAAAAAGCCATGGCGAGATATATAATATTCCCGGTATTTCCCCCAACTAGAATAATAAAGGCATCCTCTACCGCAACATTTCTTATAAGTTGCTGCAGCCACACTCTGAAGTGTCCCATCATTATAAACCCCTCCAGTAACAGCTACAACATTACCCATGATGAATTAATTTGTATTAATATGGCTATCACACACATTTCCATATGAAACCCATTGTTCTGTAGCATTAATAAAAACCTCACCAAGTGAAGCAACACGGTACCCCTATATTTAGTTTAAAGAAATTTAAAATAAATACATTGAAACGAAATTGCTAATATCTTTAGTACATCATAATTGGCACAGCAAGCAGAAACCCAGTTATCTTCTCAGTACGTATTTATAGCATCACCCTTCCCCATTCATTCTGCATTTTCTTAGAGAATCTGCTGTACCCTACATCTGCAATTCATTGACTTTACAATTTACCACATGTTGAGATGGAGAGGTCTCAGCTCCATTTGAATCACTGCACAAATATGCAAGTGATTTATCGTTTTAAAACTGAAGACTGCAGAAGAACGACTCCACTTTTCCTGAACATTACTCCTTCTGGCAGACCATGAACAATTACAGCGCGTACTAATTAAGCTCTGTAAATGTGCTGTGCCCTGCTAATGCCTACCAGGCCTCAAATTTAGTTGCATGAAGCCAAACTTCAGCCAGCGACTTAACTCATTCAGCACTGCCCGGTTGCCTGAGCGTGACCCCACAAAGAATAAGGGTCGAGGGTTTAGCCGACCTAAAACAAAGGCGTGAGACTGAACAGATTTTGCCGGAAAGAATCGGGAGGGGGGGAGATGCCGGAGGGGAGGCGGTGAGAAGCGTCCTGGGAACCGGAGGAACATCCCTGTTGATAACCTGTTAAAAAGGTACAATACCACACCAGCTTTGCAGCGTGGTGCTGGGGGATTCGGATCTGTCCCCAGGGGCTAATAAGTCACAGCGCTCCATTGATTAGGGAAATGCATAAAACCTTCAACAAAACTGTACAGCTATTTGTGGAAGGGCCAAATTGACAGCCCCCTCATTTTTATTTTTTTTTAAGTCGGGTTTTACATGGCTCATAGAAGAAAAACATATGGGCGCAGGAAAGCAGCTTTCCACCACACACATAACCCTGCCTTTTTCTTAAATTAGTCTCCAAGAACAACAGTAACCTACGGGGAACCCAAAATCAACTGCTGGAGAAATTAAAGCTAAAAGCAATACCTAAGCATATTTGAGTAATCGCATTATCTTGTTAACACACACACACACCCCCAGCGTGGACAAGACAGCAGCACTTCAAATCTGACCGTCCACTCTCAGAAAGCGTGTTTAATGGAGAGCGAGGTGGGAATAACGAGCTTTGCTGAGTGAAGCAGCGCTTCTACCCGGGCCCCAGACTTTCCTGACACTTAAGAGTCAATCCCCAGATCCCAAGCTTCCTCTCCAACTATCCGTTCAAATACTGCCATTTCCCCCCCCAGCCACCTCCAAGTTTCTACAAGATTTCTCCTCCTGCTCCAGCATCCCTCCTTTGTCCTCCAATTACTCTCCAGCAACCCCTGCTCCTGCCACGTCCCCCCCCACCACATGCCCCCTCCCAAACACCCCCCCCCAGCATGTCCTCTCGCCCCTCCACATCCCGGATTGTCCCTTCCAGCAGGACACAGGGCTTCTCCCCTAAAAACCGCCTCTAACCTCACCGCCTTCATTCATTCAGGATGTTTTCCCTTAATGCGGGGCTTTTGCTGCTCTTTAAGAGGCCCTGTACTATACGCAGAAAACAATATAATACAATCTAATATATGCATTCCCAAGCATCCACCTTTTGCATAAAACCTGATGCAATTCCCCCCCCCCCCCCCCTCCCCTGGCTCAGCGGTACGTGAGAAAATTAAAGGACGTTTCCAGGTGTCATCTGCCTTTAAATGTTTCGCTTGTGTCGGTATCTAGGAAATACCGCACAATACTGCGGCCGAGACCTCTGTAAAGGACACGAGCTGCACTAAACTTCTTCCCTCCTTCAGCCCGGCTGCGTCACCCACAGCCCAGCAAGCGTTAATTATAAACTTCGGAGCCTACGTATTAAAAAAAAAAAAAAAAAAAAAAAAAAAAAAGGCACAAACATAAACCAGCAGTTGGGAGGAGGAGCAGAAATATTCTTCGCTTTTGGGTGGGGAGAGAGAGGATTTCCATATATCTTCCCCAACCCACCCACCCCCAGCACCACACTCCATCTCTCATTGCTTATAATTAGTGAAAGAAATTTGACCCACTGCCAGTGTCTGTGGACCTTGGATATTATAAGGCCAGCGTGGCGTCAAATATCTTAACATTCATAAGTGTTATAGGCTGTAAATAAACCCCGTGGATTTATGACCCTGCGGTGCTTGCCAGCAAACGACTGTGGCACATTTCTTTCAGCAGACCTGTCGAGGTGCAAGTTTGCCTTTGGTTGTAAAATTAACCATTTCCTTCACAAATGTGCCCAATTAGAAGTCAAAGTTTTAAGGCTTACTTACATATTTGCCAGGACGCTGCACTAGAGGAGACGCCTGGGGACCTGAGCTTTAAATCTCCCCCCCAAACTTCACAACCGTCACCCCCCCCAAAACCAGAACTTCTCACAACAGCCCCAGTGCAGGAGCAGAGCATCTCATTTCACAAAAAAAAAAAAAAAAAAGAGGGGGGAACAAAAAAAAACCCACAAACACACACAACACTACACCGGCAACCCAACAGCTTTTCTATTTCTATGTGCCTATGGCCAGCCCTCATTTTTGGCTGCTCTGAGGCTGGGGGATCAGGCGTCTCCCCCCCAGGCTGGGCCTGGAGAAGGATCTCCTCCCTTCCCCCAGGATAATGTCATCTGCTTCCTGTGTAGGAGAGCATTTGCTAAATCCAGGTTGTCTCATGCTTAACTGCCAATAATCCAACTTCCACATAACTCCCAGACAGCTGGGAAAAGGTCCTCAGAGTTTTTAGTCATGGTACAGAAACACACGTCCACACAAAAAATCTGCAGCTGTCCTTTCTCTCTACACCACATTTTTTATCTGATTTTGGGGCCCAGTCATGAAAAGTCTGACAAATTTAAAACATTTTTACCTACATTCTGGTTTACAAGCTCCAATGAAAGCTGCAACATACTCCTTCCTCCCCCCTCCATCTTCAGCTGACAAATCAGCACATATTTGCTTGAACAAAAAACGAAGAGGAAGGAGGGAAAAAAAAAAACACCCACCCCACTCAACATCATCAGTCCATGTATGAATGCATTCAAAAAACCTGGAAAGGCATCTACTGTATTTTTTTTTTTCAGTACAGATCAGCCACTGGTGCACCTATTAAAATTGTTCGATTTCCAAAGCAAATATTATTTTTAATGAAGTGCAGTCCTGCAATTATCCTGTACACTCAAGTAACAGTACTGCATTATATTGTTTTGCAAGGTCCCAGAAACATGAAACTTTTCTCTAACTAATTTTCATAGCCCCCTAAAGAGAAGCTGATTGACTAAGCAATGCAGCATTTGCTCCAGAATGAAATCTTATGGGGGGGGGGGGGGGGGAATATAAGGGGGAGCGAGAATTAAAAATAAATCAGCTTCTTTACTGAAAATAAGTTAACAAACACAGTCTGTTTGCCATTGTATACCAGCTATGCTAATGCTATAGCAGAGTGATTCAGCAATCTACCTAATTAAGCATGAGGAAAGCTTCTTTATGGAGGTTCCATTTGATTTACACCACAGAATCATCAGTTCTTATTTAATAGTTTGTTTTTACACAAGTCCAGAAACTTTATTAAAAACATGTTCATTCGAATTTTTTCAAGAAAAAAAAAAATAATAAGAAAAGACAGCGAATAATTCACTCTCCATTGAATAGCTATGTATCATAAAGTACCAAAGTGCTGACATATTAAGTTGTATCTACATTATTAAACTAGTTGGTGGACATTAATACTATAATCCATACTGCAGACATTAAACCTCAACCATAAAGATTAGTAAAGAATTAATATTGTCACATCGAGACTGCAACCTTAACACACCAGCCATAAATATTTCTGAAGGAGATGAAAAACAATTAGCATAAATACCAAAGAAGGGCAAGAACACCTGTTCTTTTTCAGTGCGATAAGCATTTTATTGTTCTCTATTTAAAATGTAATGACCTGTGTAATTACAGTAATATTACATTGTATTGCAAGGGCTTGGAATGTCACACTTTGAAAAGTGTTGTCAAAACAATTGGAGGGAGGAAAAAAAAAAGGACCACCATTAACCCTTCACACCCCAGGGTCTACAGCTTTTGTAGTAGGAAGGATTATGTTGTTTGATTCAGTAGGTAAAGGAAAACAACCATTTTTCAAGTCAATTAAAGAAAAAAAGTTGCTTCCTGAACGTAAAATCTAGGCGAGGGGGCTGCTCTCCACCACAGCTATTCCCAACTCCCAAACTTCAGGACCAAAGGCAAGCTTACTCCCACAGACTCACTCAGCAGGCAACAATTTAGGGGAAAGGAAGATGCAACAGCACTAGTAAAATTAAGAATATCTGCCAGCAGGGTTTTCTCAAATCACAACGCATCTATTTGCTCACCGAAAGCACAAACCAAGCTCTAGATTTAGGGCAAAAATTAAATAAACCATTTCTTCACTTTCCAGCTCTGAAAGGGAAACATTCTCCTTAATTATCCTTAAGAGGCAGCTACCCCAGTCCCTCTGCAAGCGGAGGTATGGAACTGGCACTCTCAGATCCATTACTTCATTACTATTTGACCAGACCTCTTCTTAAAATACACATCTATTCTTAAAAGCAATCCGCAGTATTCTATCAAAAGCAAGATTAACATCAAAAAAATCTTTGACTTTTAAAAATAAAATTACTCCTATCAAGAGCTTTATAAAGAGTTTGCAGTATTTTAAGCATTATTCTTGAGATAATATATTATTCATCATAAGCAGATTTTATGTTACTTCATAATTCTTCACATTCCTGAAGCAGCAAAGCAGACATTGCTGCCCAGGAGTTTGCTCTTGAACAGATAATTACAGGTACATTTACAAAACACAATAATCCCGCTACACCCCCAAATTAAACAAAAAGGACAAAAAAAAAAACACAGAAAAAAAAAAACCCAAACAACAAAAAACCACACCCACAGACTAAAAAGATTCTACAACAGCAAAAGGAAAGGAAAAGCAATTTTGCTACATGTCTGCATCACCTCTTTACCGTGCATGCTCTAAACTCGACAAATATGGCTTCAGAAAAAAACTACACAAATAAAAATAAAATTCATAATTATGCAGAATCATCTATACCTTTTCAACCTGTATTTAAAAAAAGAAGAAAAAAAAAAAACAAACAGGAGAGAGAGAGAGATCTAGTTCATCTGGAATTGAAAGCTGGTACAGCAGAGAACTAGAATCCACCTAAAACCAGCGTGTGACAGACAACAGCTATCCCGCTGAATCTTTATAATATTCTGCTCTCAGGCCTAAATAAACAACTTTAATTTTTCCTGGCTATAATTAAGTGGCAGGCAAACAAACAAGCATGCGGCATGTGAAAGAATAAGGTTAAGGAGATAGGAGAAGGATGCTGGAGCCTGGATGTGGAAATAAGAAAATTGCCTATTGAGTGTGGAAATATCCTTTCAGAATCCATCTGATAACACAAGCAGGCCACCTGCTATACCGACAATAAACCAACCTGTAATCTTTTGTACACTACCTTTAATTCACACAAACCCAACATTCCTATGGAGGCCTTTTTTAACTGGGGGAGGTGAGGGGGGGGAGGGAAGCAAGAACACTTCCAGGAAAGCTAACTGCTGAAGGATCCTATCTGCACACGCTAAGGGAAAAAGGATCTGTAATAAAGGTAATGAGGAAAAAAAAAAAAAAATAAAGAACTGTAGCTGTTGTAAAAAAAAAAAAAAAAAGGTGCTTAAAGAAAAAAGCAGCGGAGGTGTGCTTCCTATGAGCCTGCACTTGGAACAGTGGAATGCATTGAAGGTAAAAAGGGAGGAGGAAAAAAAAAAGGGGGGGGGGGGGGGAATACAAAGCTTCACAATTTGTAACAAAGTGATTTGTAACAAAGATTGTTTTGCCATCTGGATCCTGGTGCTTACAGAATTTGGAATTTATCACCGTCATCCATATACATGTGGGTGACCGTATTCAAAAGGAAAAATATAATGCCTTCAGCCCCTGAATTCCCCTCCCAATCATTACCATTGCAAACCGCAGTTACCCCTACGCTACTGTCCCAGAAATCACCTCCTCGCCAGAGCAGCCTTACAAGGCACCAAAAGAAAACCCTACCACAGCCCTGAATACATGCAAAGTCAGAAAACCTTCCCTACTGCCTCCCTGTCACTCTGCATTTACTAATCTGTGTCCACTGACGTTTTACTAAGTGAAAACAAGCCCGACCCGATGTTTAATATTTTAATGCTTTAAAACACTTGTAGATCTGATACACTGAAGTCGTCCAAGCCCTCGCTCATTAGCACGGCTCCAACATCTACCAAACAGTAGATCTATTATTGTAAATCGCTATCTCCTGTTACCACAAGGTAAGGGGAAAAAAAAAAAAAAAAAAAAAATGTATAAACACACATGGTGACGGTGAGGACGCTACACACTCAGAAACACCCAGAAGAAACAAAACAGCAACCCTAAACCCATCGGTAGGAATACATAGTTATTTTGTAGCCCCAGTGGATTTAGCCATTTTAGCAAAAAAAAAAAAAAAAAATGTAAAACTCTTTAAAAAGGAGAGAAAAGGTGACACTTGGGAAACCTGATATCAGAGCAGAGCACACCGTTGGTGACGATACGAGCGGAAAAAACAGCTGGGACTACAAACCCACCAGCAGACCCCAAAGTTTCCTGCGAGCTGGGCTAAAACTTGCCCTCCCTCCAGGCACAGGCGTGCAGAGCAGCGCACCCCGGCCACCGAACCGGGCGGGGGGGGGGGGGGGGGGGGGGGGGGAGAAGGCCCAAAAAAAAAACCGACAACAAAAAACCGGACGCTTTCAGCAAATTGTTTTTCTGCCAGCACACTTCCAGGAGGAATTTTTGCTCGACTTGTTTGATTATTTTTTGTTTGTTGTTGTTGTTGTTAGTAGAGCTAAACGAGGCGATTTCTCTTTCCGGACTCAGCTTTGCTCTCACCCGCAGGTTTTTCCTCCACACACCCCCACATCCCCCCCCATCCCCATCCCACCGCAAGGCACACACCGAGAGAGGAGCCGCTCCCCGCGGCGCAGCCCAGGTGAGGAGGGGCCGGGGTGCCCCGCTCCGGCCCCCGCACCGCCGCCGGGCCCGGCCCGCGGTCCCGGGACTCGCCGCCGGGGCCACTGCGCTGAGGCCGGACACAACTCGCGGCACCCAGGGCCCGGAGGGGCACGATGCTC